>NC_089781.1:53106985-53136985 GCF_040412425.1 Macrobrachium rosenbergii | reverse complement strand
TCAGCTGTATGTTGAATGCGCTCTTGCCTCCAGGGTGTTGAGGCCCTTCCTTTCTGATATTATCTGGCTCAGCCCCCAGCTCTCCGGCACCTTTTAGTGTTCCCCTCATCTTTCCACTTGTCACTTTCAAATGACACACTATTTTCTTCCGCCTATCATTCAGCATTCTTTCCACATGACTGAACCATTTCAAAATACTCTGTTCCATCCTTTCGCCTATGATAACCTTTTTACCATTGCTGCTTTTTTTCAGATATTGCACCACTTTAATTCTCCTTATGCCACATACACTATAAAACAATGAATCATTATAGCTTCAATTGTTTTCTTTCATTTGCATTTTTCATCTCTTCAGTATTTCAGTAAAGGAGTCTTGGCTTAACATTCTCTCTATACATGCAAGTCTTGACTTCGATAGGTATTCCAGTTTTTCACAATGTGTGCACACCCTGTTACCCTTTTTGCTCCATTTATGCTGCAACTCGCCTTTTCTCTCATCCTACCATTATCCATTATATTGACTCGGATACCTGCATGAATTAATTGTTTCCATTCATTCAACATCCATTGCTCCATCTTCCTAGTTGCCATTCACCCTCGTAATTTCACTTTTGATCACATTAATTTTACTTTTTACTTTCACCTCTTGCAAACACTTTCTAAGCTCTTTCTCTGGATTCTGTACTTTCCTTTCACTATTTCAATTCAGCACTGTATAATCTGCGTTCATACTCCATCTAATACCACTGCTTTGCGCAGTCCTGAATTATATAATTTTCATAACCATTTCCAAATTTAAAGCAGCTGTTTGGACATAAATGATTTAAAAATGATTGATCTGCCCAAAAGGCCGACGAGTTGTGAGCCTACGTAAATATTCAGTCTTCATCCACCCCACTGTTCATAGCCTAATTATCTGTTTGTTGACATTCCACGTTCGCTATAGGTATCTTTCACATGTTTATTTTCTCCCTATCTCTTTTAGTCACTTTTTAGCTCTTGCTTTGGTGGATGTTCCTCTCAAGATTTCCAGTTGTTTGTTACCTGTGGTATTTGGACATTATTTACAGTATTTTCTGGTCTTTACTTCTTAGTTCTGGATGTTTGTCGGGTCGGCTTCCTTTGAGATCTTTACACACACACACACACACACACATATGAATTTACATATATATATATATATATATATATATATATATATATATATATATATATATATATATATATATATATATATATGTACACATATATATTTATGATTTTACCTGGGGAAATGGTCACTATGAGCCAGGTATCAACACTTACCGTTGCGTTAGCCTTGTTATCTAAACTTGGTGGGTGCAGGTAGTCATAAAACACAAGGAAAAAGAGGGATTTTCATATGAACTTATGGCTCTACTCACAAGGAATGTGGATATAAACGCGTTAGAGTTAAATTAAAATTACGTATATATATCTACACAAAAAGAATATCCCAGAAGATGAAAGAATGTGGCATTCAGGCTTATAGGGGGCCTAAAGGGAAATTTCTACTGATGAACTCGAACTTGTAATCCTTTAGTGGGGTTTTCACAAGGCACAATCCAAGGATATTCCACTGCAAATTGGTCCCTCTGAAATGAGAGGTTCAGGTATTACAAGCCAGTAAATGGGGGAGAAATACTCAGGAATTTGGGGCCGTGCTGAGGGGGCCACAAGGCCTCGAATGAGCAAAGATAGGCAATCATTTAAAAACACAAACATTTGAATAACACTGGTATCACGAGGCAAATGAAAATTGGAATTTACTGGTCTTTAAAAGAAAACACTTGAAGGGTAATTCATGACTGATAGGGACTCTTTAACAAGCACTTTACCGTGTAGAGGAAGGGGTCTCCAGCGAAGAATGGCGAAGATGGATCACTAGGCAAAATATGACTGGGAAGTGTGTTCCTGCGGCGAAGATTGGGCGTCAATCACTCCTCCAGCACAGCGGTCCCGTGCTTGTCTTATGGCAATCTGCCTCACGACTTCATGACGTCCCTCGAGTATCTGACTCGTCTCCTTCGTCTGTCCCTATTTAAGGCACCAGTCGAGGGATGGGGGACGGTGCAGGAGTCATCTTCCATGAGTCATGTGTCCAGGTGTGCTGAACATCTGGTCGCTTCTCGACGGGGTAGCTGCAAAAGAATCCCACACAGTTCACTCTGCCCCAAAAGAGAAAGTTGTAAAGTAGCTTAATGATGCTAAGCTTCTTTAGGGAGGGGCCTTAATCCCTCTTTTCCCTACCTTCAACCTGCACTAAGCAAATGCCCTGTCAAGGATAAAACAGTAAAAGTGTTTTCATGGTGGCTTCTTGTGAGATATAATAGCTCCCCGCGCAAGATGACATGTTGCACCTTCAGTCGGGTGCGAACCTCGATTAACAAGAAGTCATCAGAAAAATGCTTTATGTTACTCTAAATATTTCTCTGTAATGATCTTTAATTATAATTTTTTATTTAAGTCTCTGCGACACACAAGGTATATGATAACTCACTGAGGGAGGAACTGAACAATTTATGTTACTCGCAGAGTGCATGGTGGCTTATAAACAAAGCAATTTCCATTTCATGAAGGTTTTTGTAGTCTCTAAGTACCATAATTTGACAGATGTTTTAACTAACTGGAATTTGATAAGTAGAAGAGCTAAACTTGACAAATATAAGTTACTGAAGATTATGAGGCAGGGCAGCTAAGAATATAGGAGGTTGCTGTAAAATACTAACACAATGTACGTGTTATCGTTAAGATAAAAGTCTCAAAATAATCATGCGCCTAATGCTAACCAGTAAATAGAGGCATGCAGCTAGTTTGCCTTGAGGATACATTGCGATGAATGGTACATGGTTTGTGTTAGATGTCCCCATGTTTTTATGCAGATTGGTGGCGCAGTGCCGGACATGGCACTGAAGCCAGTGGCACCCTTATGAGCACGACGATGAGTGCCTAGGAAGGTTCTAATTTTTGGGGAGTAACGCTTACCAATTTTGACTTTATGATAACTTCTTTAGCTAATGACAACTGACTTAAGGTTTAATTGTTTTTCCACGGGGTTTTAAAAGAACATCGCCATTTTTAGATGGGGGTTCATGTACTACAGGGTTGCCATTTTTCATGATTTACAATTTGCCATTTTTATGATTTTACTGGCTTTTTATGACTCCAGTTTTACGCTTTGATTTTCTGTTAATTGGGGCGAAATTTTAATGGTATTCATTTAATGGATGAATGAACAAAGCAAACGAAGGAAGTGGGGCAGGGGAGAATGAAGTTCCAATTGTTACAAGAAGGAAAAGAAATTGACAGGCAAGGGGATGTGACACCGCTTTCTGGATAGTGGGCCATGATCCTTGTATTACAAAAGGTGGCACCATAAATCCAAGGGCGTGAGTCTAAGACTCGTGATTACTACAAAAATCAAAAGAGAATAAATGACATATTCAGAGTAGCCAATGGTGGTAGAATAAGGGTAATTATTACGTATGCCAGAATTATACTCCGTAGCCTGTGGAAGACAGCTAGGACCATTTCTTAGGTCAAGGGGGCTGCAAAGGTAACCAGAGGGCACGACCCCTCTGGAAGGATCAGTCTCCAGCATCTACGCTCATGGCACTGTGCCAATTTTGCACTCGTAATAGTAATAACAGATGGTAATGGCATATCGTATTTAAATGCCTCCTGCTGAGGTAGGCAATGAAGGGGAGTCGTAAGACTCATGCAGGTGACCGAACTACCAATGGCATTCTGCATTTGCAGAGGTGATTAAGTAAAATGGGGCGCCTAGGGAAGGCATGAGCTTGCATGGGCATGTTGGGTGTTCCCATGTGTAAAACAAAAGTAAGTAGTAATCACAGGGAGAAAGGAAATGTTATAGGAAAGAATAAGGAAGAGCGTTGCAAAAGGGAATGAAAAGGATAGTGGAGGACCTTGACATCCTCCTCTGGATAGAGGTGCCAAGATCTTCATAGGATGAAAGGGTGGCACTGTGCCAGGTTGGCACAGGTGCCAGGAGAGCTTGGGAGCTCTCTTTACTCTACCTGGAATTATCCACGCCCGTGGTATTTTCCTCCACAGACCTCTCCTACTTTGATAATTTTCCTCAGCTGGAGAATCGGGGGACCTGAGCCCGGAGGCGGTATGTGAGTGCCACCTGCGTTGGCTTCCTTGACAGCTGACCCAGGGACCTTCGTTGCTAGTTCTACCATGATCCGTCTCAGATCTTGGAGTTCATTGGCCAAGTGAGAGATGGCAGAATCCTGGCTCGCGATTATGTCTGTGACAGATTGAGATAGAGAAGAGGCAGTTGGGGGAGGCGTGAGAGGCTTGCAGGTAGCAATGACCAGCTCAGGCACGGGTTACGAGGCTGCATCTTTAGGTGAATTTCCGCTGTGGTCGGGAGGAACCGTATCTCTTACCGACGCTGGTAGCGGCGACAGGCCAGGAGAAGATGGGGGGTCCTGAGTTGGATTCCTTAAATGGAGATCGGGGTGTGCTCTTGTGCTGGCACTGGCACTGGCACAGGTATGGATTTTAGAGATTTCTCGCTGTTCTGGACGGACGGAGCTTAGCACTGCTCAGTGCATGCAAGTGGCACTGGCTGAGAATTGGAATTTGGGTTTGAACCTCCTGGAGGGAGATCTGATTGGGGCTCTGGCACTGGCACTGGGTCAGGGCCGGGCACTGGAATGGGATTGGGAATCGATTGAGGAGGCCACTGTATATCATACTCAGTTGGCACTGGTAGAAACTTTACGTCTTTATGGTACCCAGGGGGCGCCAGTGTTGACGTGGGAGAAGGCGGTGGAGGCTTACTCGCGCCTGACGAATGATGTGGGGATTTGGATCCCTGGATTGTTGTGACATAGGTGGGGACTGAAAGTCCTGTCCCAGGAGGACGTCATAGCCTACAGGAATATAGCTTGCTACTACAAGATTGCAAATTTTAGATTGGTGAGGTCTGGTGATTCTCAATTGAACCGTAGGGAGTATCATTTTAAATTGATTTATTCCCTCGACTTTGACGAGTTTTTGTCTGTTAATGACAGCTCCATAGGGAACTCTGTCCCTTCATATGAGAGAGATTTGCGCTCCAGAATCATCGAATGCCTTGGCTTGGCGCACGGGGCAGCTGCCCCGGGGAGGGGCCACATATATGGGACCGTCGGTGGGAGGGCCTAGGGCCCTGGAATTCGTGACTGCCAAGGCAATGGCAGGAGTATTTAATTTATTGTTTTTAGGGCATTTCGCCCTTTAGGGAGAGTGGTCTTAAACCTTGCATGCCGTGCAATAGCTTTGGCTAAAATCTTTTCGCACTGCCCCTGTGGAGGGCGCAGGCAAATTATTTGGTGGATTTCCAGGAGAGGATTTAAGAGGCACTGTTTGCTTGTTTCGGCATTGCTCGGTGGAATACCTGACTTTCCCACAGAACCCTCACACAACGGGTTTCTGCGAGTGCCCATTCTTCGGCAGAGGGGCGCCAGTGAGGAAGGAGGGGGGGGGAATAGATTTTCGGGGGATAGATTTTCCGCCCCATGGAACTGTTGTGGGCGTGATGGGTGTCCCATGTGTCGGTGAGGCGACAGCACTCAGCCAATGTCATGGGTGCCTTTTCGCCTATATGAGTGGCTAGGGCAGGAGGTGCATAGAGCAAGAAATGCTCTAATTTAAACTGTTTGAGGATGGCCTCAGCAGAGGAGATTCCCAGGGATTCTAGCCATTTCGTGAGGGCTGGCTTGGATTGGTATGCCCAGTCGGTCCAGGTCTGGCCCGCTTCCTTTATTTGCCCTCTCCAGCGCCAGCTCCAGTGTTCGGGGGTGATTTCATATGCCTTGGTGATGGCTTGGCGCACAGAGTCCCAATTTCCTTGATCCTCCCCAGGGAGGGCGTGGAAGGCGATCAGGGCCTTCCCCAGAGGAACTTGGTTAATAGGATGGAGACTTCGGGAGGAGAAAGGGTGTAGCAGCCCAGAACTTTCTCTGCCCTGTCGAGCCACGTTCGGCCTCGGTCCACTTTGACATGAATGCGTGGGCCTGGCTGAGGGCACTTGTCGCCGAGGTGGGAGGGGGTTTGGAAGTGCCAGTCTGGACCATCTGAAGCTCGTGGGCCTGCTGCCTTTCTCTTTCTTGTCTTTCTGCCTCCTCTCATTTTTCTCTGGCCATTCTTTCTGCCTCTCTTTCTTGTCTTTCTGCCTCCTCTCGTTTTTCTCTGGCAATTCTTTCTGCCTCTTTTTCTTGTCTTTCTGCCTCCTTTTCTTTTCTCTGGCGATTCTTTCTGCCTCCTTTTCTGGTCTTTCTGCCTCCTTTTCTTTTTCTCTGGCGATTCTTTCTGCCTCTCACTCTGCCTTTACCTCATCAAGTGCCTTTACCTCATTAAGTGTGACCCCTGAGAGGCTGAGTTCTTTCCCGGCGGACATATAAAATTTGAAGTCCTCGTTTAGTTGGGCTCTGGTAGACATTTTGAGGGTGAGGGAGACTCAAAGGGACACAAATGAGATAACCCCCCCAAAAAAAATTGTAAGGAGTCATCTGGGGTAAGTCAAATGCACGACTTTTGCAGGTCGTTCTCACTGAACAGACTGGATGGAGATTTTGGAATTTGGAGGGTGTGTTGGTCCTGACCCAAATGGATTGAGGGTACGTGGCCCTGGCCCAAATGGAGTTTTTAGGGTTCAGAGGGCATTGGCCCTGGCCCGAATGGATTTTTTAGGGTTTGGAGGGTGTGTAGCCCTGGCCCGAATGGATTTTTAGGGTTTGGAGGGCATTGGCCCTGGCCCGAATGGAGTTTTTAGGGTTCGGAGGGCACATGGCCCTGGCCCAAATGGATTTTTAGAGTTCGGAGGGTACGTGGCCCTGGCCTGAATGGAGTTTAGGGTTCGGAGGGCACTTTGCCCTGGCCTGAATGGAGTTTTAGGGTTCGGAGGGTGTGTGCCCTGGCCCGAATGGAGTTTTAGGGTTCGTCTCATAGGACATAAGATTTTGGGGATCCTTGCACAGACTGAGCCGGCTATAGCGAGAATTGGTTGGGATTTTAATTTCTCGAATAAAATTCTCTGTTAGGGGAGTCCCAATACAGTTAGGTTCGAGACTCAGTGAGCGTTGGGACGCTAATAATGATAACCCCCAAATACAGTAAATAAGTGAACAAAACTGAGACAAACCTGATTATAAACAAAGTAACAAAAAAAAAAAAATTGTGGGAATGGATAGGATGCATGCTGGGTGGGGGCGGATGGTGAGGAGGGAGGATGTAGGTGTCTGAAAGTCAAGTTATTTTTAGACTCGGTGTCTAGGCTACGGGTTCACTGACCATGTGGGAAAATTGGCTGGGTTTGTAAACAAATTGGTTGGTATGGCCTACGTAACACAGAATACTGTATAGCGGGAAAATGCTAATAATAAGACGTACAGGAATCTTATCACAGAGTTTGAGTATTCGCCGACTAAATGGAAAGTAACCAAATTTTATGCTTTCCTAACAACTTGTTCCTGCCTTTTTCCCTATTTGAATTCTAATCTCAACTAAGACGAGAGAGAGAGAGAGAGAGAGAGAGAGAGAGAGAGAGAGAGAGAGAGAGAGAGAGAGAGAGAGAGAGAGAGAGAGAGAGAGAGGGGTTAAATTTCCTAAGTATCAGTGAAGCTTACAGATCGGTCCCACGTGGGCGGTTGAAACACGTGCCTAACTATTCTGTGACAACGAAATTGTTTGATTAATACACAGAGGAAATATGCCCACTATTTCCTTTTCTTTTAAAAATTTGTGACGCTTAGTCTTCCCTAACTAGCCTAACATGAAATCATGCAAGCCACATGCAAAGACTATCAAGACCTGTGATTCGATTATTAATTCTCTCCTATTTCCTATCCTAAAATAAACATATCATACACACATGGAATTCCTTGGCATGTGCACTTGGATTTTACGCAAAGGTTTGTTGTTGTCTCGCACCCAGCTAGCTTCACTAATTGCTGATACGGCAAGTTGCAAACCAAAAAAAGGGGGGGATGCAACTCGCTAATAACGAGATCTAAGGCCAAAGGTCGCCATTTTTATGATTTTACCTGGGGAAATGGTTACTATGAGCCAGGTATCAACACTTACCGTTGCGTTAGCCTTGTTATCTAAACTTGGTGGGTCCAGGTAGTCATAAAACACAAGGAAAAAGGGGGATTTTCATATGAGCTTATGGCTCTACTCACAAGGAATGTGGATATAAACACGTTAGAGTTAAATTAAAATTACGTATATTTGCACAAAAAGAATATCAGGAGATGAAAGAATGTGGCATTCAGGCTTATGGGGGGCCTGAAGGGATATTTCTACTGATGAACTCAAACTTGGAATCCTTTAGTGGGGTTTTCACAAGGCACAATCCAAGGATATTCCACTGCAAATTGGTCCCTCTGAAATGAGAGGTTCAGGTATTACAAGCCAGTAAATGGGGGAGAAATACTCAGGAATTCGGGGTTGCGCTGAGGCCACCACAAGGCCTCGAATGAGCAAAGATAGGCAGTCACTTAAAAACACAAACATTTGAATAACACTGGTATCACGAGGCAAAGGAAAATTAGAATTTACTGGTCTTTAAAAGAAAACACTTGAAGGGCAATTCATGACTGATAGGGACTCTTTAACAAGCACTTTACCATGTAAAGGAAGGGGTCTCCAGTGAAGAATGGCGAAGTTGGATCACTAGGCAAATTATGACTGGGATGTGTGTTCCTGCGGCAAAGATTGGGCGTCAATCACTCCTCCAGCATGGCGGTCCTACGTGCATCTTATGGCAATCTGCCTCACAACTTCATTGTTAGCATATTATGATTTATATTGTTCGTGTTGTGTTAGTGGCGTTGCAATCGTCGCTTATGTCGATTTGTCTTTTGCATTTAGTTTTCTCTTTGGCCAGTCATGGCGCCACCTGCATGTAAACAAACCGTGTGTTCGCTGTTCCCGCCTCATTTCAGTCTGCAAATAAAATCTACCGACGATAACACAAGTGTCTCAATCAGCCCCTTCCTGGAACTCTTGTTAATAAGTGAAACTAATCCTAGAGGATCTAGAAATTAGTAAGGTCAACAGGTTATGGGCCCAGAACACATTGGGATTGATTGAAAAGTGTGATATCGTCTAGATATAAGAAAGTGCTAGCCTAAACTTCCCTTGGAGACTGTTCCATCAACAAGTAAGAAGATGGCCGGTTATGAAGAAAGGGAAGAGACCTCCAAGAAGATTCTTCTACAGTGTGACTGGGGCTAACTATTACCCGTGGTCGAAGAGGATCAAGCAAGACTGATTGACAAGAACTGTTGGAATGCCATTGACCCTGGGTTTAGGTATCACATTCACGATAATGAGAATGAAGAAGAGGCCTTGGCAGAGCTCAACCAAGAACAAGCCAGAGTCAATCGCCGAGCTCGGGAGTCATTATCGAGGCGCTGCACAGCTCCACTCTCTACAATGTTGGTGAGTTTAAATTTGCAAAGAAAGTGTGGGACACACTCAAGGAAATGTATGGTGAATTTGGGATTATTCACACCATGTTGTTTTTTGAAATGGCTAGGTTGGATAAAGTGCCATCAATGCCAATGGCAGATTACATTTCCAAGATGCATGAGTTGATTCAGAAGGTGAGAATGGGCGGCATTCCAATAAGTGACACTTGCTTTGCTGCTTTCTTGCTACTTGGGCTACCACTCAATGAGTATGATGCTTTTGTAAGATCCTTCGAGGGTGATCTGGATAAGCTCACATCAAGAAATGTGAAGAGCAAACTTGTGATGGAAGAAAGGCGACTATCATTGCACTACAGAGTGACATCAAGAAAAGAAGAACCTGTGGCATTGAAAGCAACGGCTAAACAGCATTCTAAGCAGAAGCAGAATCAGCAGCCTCAGAAGCAGGACACCTCTGGTGACAGTAAGATGAAGTGTTACACCTGTAAGGAGCCTGGACACAAGGCGAGGGAATGCCCAATCTGGAAGAAGTTCAAGGAGGAACGCACGAAGAAAGGGGATGCCAAGGCCTCTGTAGCTGAATTTGAAGAAATAGAAGCAGTGCTTCTATGTGCCGAAGTGGATGCACATGCCTACTTGTCAAAATCATCGGTGGGAAAGTGGTTTCTGGACTCAGGTGCATCAGATCATATGTGCTGTGACATTAAGAAGTTCAAGAACATCGACCTGCAACATGCAGGGATCTGTGAAAATAGGTGATGGACATAGACTTTCAGTGGAAGGGATTGGGGTAATCGTGATTCAAGCCAAATGCAAGATTGTGCTTCAGGAAGTGATGTATGTCCCTAACCTATACTGCAGTCTGGTGTCTGTACAACAGATCACTGCCAAAGGTGCTTCTGTATTATTCGTGGGCGACCTAGCAAAGGCATCTAAGGGTGGCATTGAACTTTTCATTGCTAGGAAAGAGGGGAAGATGTACATTATGAATCTGGATTGGCCTAGTAAAGATAATGAGGGAGCTACTGTGGCATTGCCTGCTCAGGTATCGATGCAGACCTGGCATCAAAGAATGAGGTCATCTCAACTATGACGCTTTGAAGAAAATTCCAGTTCTGGCTAACTTAAAGAAAGAAGAATGTGGAAAATGTGAAGCATGTATTGAGGGGAAGATGACAAGGCTGCCTTTTCCTGCAAGTACATCAAGAGCATCTAAACCTTTGGTGTTAGTGCACACACCGATGTTATGGGACCTTAATACCCCTTCATTTGGTGGGTCCATTTATGCTATTGTGTTCACAGATGATTACTCAGGTATCTGACTGTAATGCCAATGAAGTCTAAGGATGAAGCATTGTCTAGACTCATTCAGTACAAGACCAGGATGGAGAATCTCACGGACCACACCCTAAAGAAAATTAGATCTGACTTTCGGAGGAGAATACACTGGCAAAGAGCAGTTGGACAACTATCTGGCTGCAAACGGAATAGTGCATGAAAGGAGTGTGCCTTACTGTAAACAGCAGAACGGGAGAGCGGAACGACAAAATCGGTACTTATGGAAATGGTGAGGACCATGTTATCTGAAGCTGGAGCTGACAAGAGACTGTGGGCTGAAGTTATGTCAACTGCTGCCTACAACCGAACAGGGCACCGAGCAGTGCCATCGATTATAAGATACCTCTGGAACTGGCAACAGGAAAGGAACTCACAAGCAGTGATTATGAACGCATGAGACCCTTCGGATGCAGAGCTCAGGTCATGAGAGAAGTCAGAAGCAAGCTTGATGGCAAGATTGTTGAGTGTGTCATGCTCGGTTATCAGGAGGATACAAAGGATGGATACAGGCTTTGGAACACAGAAACAGGAAGGGTAATAATCAGAAGGGACGTTGTATTCCATGAAGAGGTTTTCCCATGGAAGAAGAAAGAAGATTCCAGTGATCAGGGGAAGCAGAAGATGGACAATCTACAACTCTCGAGTGAGTCAGACTCGAGGAGGAAACAGAGGAAAAACAGGAGCAGAAGGGAGACGGTCTGGACAAGGAAGGCAGGAAGATGAAGGGCATGGAGACGTAAAAATGAACAGATTCCTGCCTTTGAAGAAATTCCAGTACTGCCTGAAGATGAAGAAGCTGAAGTCCAAGAAGAAGTCCCAGTCCTCTTCAGGCGGTCCGCGAGAGTGCCTAAACCAAAGAAATGTCAGTGCCAAGAATGTCAAGACGACCCTGAGTGTTTAGTGGTCAAGCCAGATGAAGAGACCACTATCACTGAACCAAAGTGTGCCAAAGAGGTTCTAGCTAGTCCCCAAGCAGAAAGATGAAATATGCTATGGGAGAAGAGATTAAGAAACTGACTGAGATGAATACATGGGAGATTGTACCAAGGCCACCAACCAGAGTCATTGGGTCAACATGGAAGTTCAATCTGAAGACTGATGCTAGTGGCAGACCTACAAAGTACAAAGCCAGGTTGGTTGCACAGGGATTTGCCCAGAGATATGGCTTTGACTACATGGAAACCTACTGCCGCCTGTAATCAAAAGAAAAACCATCCGGTTGATGCTCGCTGTGGGAGTGGAGAAGGAACTGATGTGTGAGCATGTCGACGTAATATCTGCCTACATCAATAGTGATATCAAGGAAGAAGTATACTTGGAGCAACCCGAGGGTTTTGATGTTGACAAGAGTAGGATGGTTTGCGGAAGCTGAGGAAGTGCCTTTACGGATTGAAACAATCAGGACAAGAATGGTACCATAAGATCAAGAAAATCTTTATAGACATGAAGTTCAAACCCTCAGTTGGTGATCCTTGCCTATTCTATCATCAAGAAAGGAAATTGTATGTTGGACTATATGTGGATGACATTGCTGTGTGGGGAAAGAAAGAAGATATTGATTGGTTTAAGAAAGAGTTGAGCCAACAAGTTGAAATAGGAGAGCTGGGAGAAATATCTGATTTCTTATCACTGAGGATATTGGGTTTGGACGGCATACCATAGCATCGACCAGTGTGCTTATATAGATCAGATATTGGAGGAGCACTGGGTTATCTGAATGCAGAGGAAACACAGTCCTCTGAGTGCAAATGCATTCTCTATCAACAATGAACCAGATTTTGGGGATGCCTATAGTCATGAATATAGAAGAGCCATAGGAATGTTGCTGTACGTTGCAAACGGGACAAGACCTGACTTGAGTTTCGCTGTCAGTTATCTCAGTCAATTCTCAGCCAACCCAAAAGAGAAAGCAGATGGCTGCAGTGAAATATCTGATAAAGTAAACTAAACACACCCATGACTACTGCATAGTATTCAGGAAGAGTAGGAAGGAGGCATTGATTTTTTCTGATGCTGACTTTGCCAACAACAAGGTGGACAGAAAATCGTTCAGTGGACTGGTGGTGTGTGTTGCAGGAGGACCTGTGGAGTGGAGGTGCAAGAAGCAAACTGTGGTTGCCACATCCACACAACAGGCGGAGTACTTATCTTTATGGCTATCGCCGACTAAAAAGCACTATGGCTATGTGGTATTTTAAGGAGATCGACGCAGTGATCTTTGCATGGTGCCATGCATCCTTGTTGATAATACAGCAGCAATCAAACTTGCAGAGAAGGACATTGTCAACGATAATTCCAAGGGCGTGGATGTGAAGTATCACTTCACTAAGGATTGGTGAAGAAGGGGTTGGTAAAGTTGCAATATGTGGCATCTCATGACAATCTAGCTGACCTTCTAACCAAGGGTTTGACTGGGAGGAAGACACAGGAGTTATGTGCAAGAATTGGACTTATCATTCCTTAATGACAGTCAGAGCCATGCCAAAGTTTTAATTTGTCCTTCTGATAAATTTTGTTTGCAGCATAGTAATCCTTTGCCAAATGTGATCGTGACAGATGTAGTCACGTTTATCCTTTGTATTCTTTGCAGCAACAGTGTCTATTCAGTTCTTATGTTACTTGCTGCTTGTTCATATTACTCAATTTTTTGCCGCTGTGTTATTCTTTATCTGCAGTTATTTTGTTTTTGGCTCATGTGCTAATCATTGCATTTTGCTGGATATTTTTGTGTCGTTGGCTATCCAATTTTTTGAAGTGTCAGTTCTTGTAAAGTTCACTGCATTGCAATAAAATCAAGGGGAAGTGTTAGCATATTATGATTTATATTGTTCGTGTTGTGTTAGTGGCGTTGCAATCGTCGCTATGTCGATTTGTCTTTTGCATTTAGTTTTCTCTTTGGCCAGTCATGGCGCCACCTGCATGTAAACAAAACCGTGTGTTCGCTGTTCCCGCCTCATTTCAGTCTAAATAAAATCTGTGACGATAACACAAGTGTCTCAATCAGCCCCTTCCTGGAACTCTTGTTTAATAAGTGAAACTAATCCTAGAGGATCTAGAAATTAGTAAGGTCAACATTCATGACGTCCCTAGAGTATCTGACTCGTCTCCTTCGTCTGTCCCTATTTAAGGCATCGGCTAAGGGACAGGGGGTTGGGGGGGGGACGGTGCAGGAGTCATCTTCCATGAGTCATGTGTCCAGGTGTGCTGAACATCTCGTCACTTCTCAATGGGGTACCTGCAAAAGAATCTCACACAGTTCATTCTGCCCCAAAAAGAGAGCTGTAAAGTTGCTTAAGGACGGTAAGCTTCTTTAGGGAGGGCCTTAATCCCTCTTTTCCCTACCTTTGACCTGCAAACCAAGCAAATGCTTCTTGTGATATGTATATATATGCCAAGGATAAAACAATAAACAGAGTATTTTTATGGTATATATTGTATATATATATATATATATATATATATATATATATATATATATATATATATATATATATATATATATATATATATATATTATATATATATATATATATATTACGAAAACACAAGTATGCGATTGTCGTTGTTATGAATAATTGCTATTCAGCAATCCCGCAGGTGCCGTGAACATTAAGTCGGCAAATAGCTGTTCTATGTAAAATCATCTGTTTATTTGTCTGTTTAGAAACTGGGAAACTGCGTTCTGCGCGACCACGAGTGGGATCAGCATATGATGATCAATGACCTGGGCAATGGTCTGATCGGGTACATGAAATCAGTGACTCTTTGTATGATGGAAAATTCCCGGGGTCAAGCCATTGTACGTTCCAATCCGGTGGCAATCACGTGAAACCAAACACTTCGGGAGAAACTTGTTCTTGTAGGAATTTTGTAAAAAAATTTTCTGGTTTTTCTTCTGGTGTAACCCATGATGTGCTTGATAGCTGGGATGAAGCTGAAAATCTGGTATAAACTTTGATTTTCCATAATGGGCAAAAATGGGTGTGTTTTACTGTAATACAACAATATAATATGAAGATAAAACGCCCATAAAACACTACTTGAATGTTGCAGCCATATATTTTGGGCACTTCCTCCTGTGCCCATGTTCACTGGTCAAATATGGACAGATGATGGGTTACAGTAGTATATATAAACAAAGCATAAGTAGGTGTGGCAGTACGTCTCTGTTGGCCCAGGAAGGATGGAAATTAAGCTATTCCCGGGTGTTTTGGGGCCTCATTAACTCCTGTCTAGCGACGAATGTGGTGGGTTTATTTTCTGGAACACCGTACAAAAGGAAGATGCTGGAATATCCTATCATCAATCAAACCAACAGTATGAACCTGTCAGAAGGACATTGGAAATCAGATGACATCAATTGTTTAATTCTCAGGCCTCTTCTTAAGCCTGTGTTCCAGAAAATACACCCACCGGACTCGTCGCTAGACGGGAGTTAATGAAGAACAAAAAGAAAAAATTTGCTCCTGAAAAGATTCAAAATGCATTAAATTAATTAGGTTAAGGAAAAATGAGGATATCACAATTACAAAATATGACAAAGACGGGAAAATAGTTCTTTTAGATAAGGAGACGTACATCAATAAAATTCAAGAACTTTTAAACGATGCTGAGACCTATGATAAATTAATTTAATGAATGATCCCACAACAAATAAAGGCCATACTATAAACTGGAGTGCGTCAGAGCTAGTTTTCAAAAGTAGCTGTCCATACAAAAGGAAGATGCTGGAATCTGCTATTATCAATCAAATCAACACATTAAGGTGGTCTGCAGACCATTGGGTCGTTCATGGGGAATGAATTGGGGAATGAATGGTTGACAGAGCGAAGTTTTGCGTAAAGATTATGACACAGAGTTGAACAATTGTGGGAATGTTTTCTCCCTTCTCATGGCTATTTCGAGATTTACGAGCTCAAAATTCACTTGCATGTGTGGATTATCTAAACGATTAGAGAATGGTTTTGTAAGTAAAATTTTCTTTGCTTAGCAAAGTGAAAGGAATCTTGTAAATACTAAATTTTCAAAGTAAGGTTTTGCCAACAGCCATACCATGTTGAAAGCACCGCTTCTCATCCAAAGTACGGTTTTGGAAAGTGTGGAATGGTAATTTAAATTATAGTGCGTTTTCTACTATGATCAAGAGAGATAGAGGGAGAGACCAACAGATGGAATTGCTGGCTGGGCTGGAATTCACTGCCCAATTACTGTGTTGCCTCACTAAAAATGATGGACGGTAAATTGTTCAGAGCACATGGAGAAGGAAATAGTGCGCTATTTCGTGGGGTATCACTTTGTTTAACACTTCACTGCCTAGCTAGCCTAACATTGAATCATGCAAGCTAACATGCAATAGCAATGAAGCTTATGTTTCGGTAAATCAACACTCTCCTCGTTGTGAACTATTCGTTGAGCATGCATGTGGCCTATCTGTTCCCTAACAAATTTTACAGTCATGATTTCAGTTTCAACTAATCTAGAAAAATATACAATAATGCCGTACTTACACTGTGGAACTCTGTTTGTGTGCTTATTTAGAGGTTTTATGCCAAGGTTCATTTCTTGTCTTGCATCCAGCATTAGTGTGGCTAGTAACTGCTAGCTGCAAGTTACAAGGGGGTAAGGATTCGAACTGCAACATGCAGTCTACAAGGATCTGGCAAATCAGTTGCCACTCTTATGGTTTTATCTGTGAAGGAGCTTAAATTCTGAGCAGGGAAATTACCTTTATGATTTTTCTAAGAAAATGATTCACTTGCCATGAGAAATTTTTATATCTGGCTACTATCTTGGGTTCAGGCAACCATAACAGAAAAAGAGGTGAGCTGAGGGCTTTACTCAACAGGGAGAAGCTGCAGATAAACACTTAGGTTCACTTTAAAATCACTTATATTTACATTAACAACAAAATCAGAAGAATGGGAACAAAATATATAAGAAATATATAATATATATATATATATATATATATATATATATATATATATATATATATATATATATATATATATATATATATATATATATATATATATATATTATAAGGTGTTATAATATATAAAATCATTCTACAAGTGTAATATGTATCTGTGAAAATTTTGATGTTTTGTTTGCAGATTGTCGTTTGTTGTGATGATGTGATTTTAAAATGTCTTTTTCTTACAGATAAATTGTGTATCATGTGGTCTTAAAATGTCTTGATATGTTTTTTCCATTTGTTTAATATATTGTGCAGTATATTAAAATGTATACTGGGTGTTATGAACTCGAATTCTTAGGGTGCTGTAGAGAGAGGGAGATATTTTGAACCATTATCGCTTACCCGCTTCCCTGTATTTACACAAGTGTTTGGAGAAAGGCGAGGACCCTCTTGTCTTATCATTGACGAGTTGACAGTTATCGGCAAATTGCCTGTTACACATTTGTTCTGAGTGCCTATTCTGAAATTATTGTATTTCCCTATGCTTATTATATGTTTCCATAATCTGAGTAATGGGATGACGAACAGAGGTAGATGAAGTTGACATGCTGGCAGCAAGCCAGTTTTGGTCGTAAATTGCTTCTTTCTGTTTGCTCAGGTGGTTTGAATGAGCGGATGGTGTCAATCATTGATAAGAGCTCTGGCATATTTCCTTCTGAGCCTTAGAATTCCCTGTATGGATACCATACATGTATACCTGTATGTATAATGTATGTACACTTTATGTGTCATGTATTGTGGGAGGGCTTAAAGATAAAAGTGCAGTACTGAACCAGAAACAGTCAGTCAGGAAAAGTGGTTCCTGGGATAAGCTTCTCTCCCTCTTTCTCTCTCAATCACTGTTATACTGGTTGCTCTCTTATTTGTACAATTTTTGTTAAATTCACCCAAGAATTGTATACATTTTGTACGAGTGATCTGAGGTATTTATATGGTGCAAGCATTGTGGAAAGAATATAATGGTGTAACACTTGTAAAAGGTAATGTGATGTTTACTGGTTTTATATTATGTTAGGAGTTAAAGTGATGTTCTTGGTAAAAGAGAATTATTATTTTGATAAGAGGTGGATAATATCTCTTATAGTGTGTTCTAATGTGTCTTGCTGCTAATTATATATCATTGTGTGTATCATTGTGACTTGGCAGTGTTGTCTTTGAGAAAGTCTTTTTGCATATTTCATTCTCATATGTCTGTGTTATCATATCACCCTAATTTTATAATTAGTGTTTTCCAAAGTTTTGTGTTGGTGATTACTTAGTATTTTGTCAGTGCATACTTATTATTGAGATTTCAGTGAGTACTTGTATTGATTTCCATTTATTGATGTTTTAGTGAACACTTGTGTTGAGTTTAATTAATCAGGTATATGTTTAAAACTTGAGTGAAAGTTAATGGTTTGAATCTTACTTAACCAAATTGCTTTCTTAATAAATTAAAGTTTTGTGAATTAAACATGATTAAGAAATACTTAAATCTTACACTGTTGTCAGATAACAATAAACCTTTTGAGATTGTGAACTCTGCATATAACTTTTGAACTTAGAAATAAATTTGTTTGTTTAAAGTTTTAAAAGCACAGCGTTTCATTTTGACCGCTAGTAATTAGAGAAATTAATGAATGTGTACTAGGTAAGTGATATATCTGTTTGTTCATCTGTGACTTATCTAGGTGAAATAGAACCAGGGAAACCGTTATAGTGTTTGTTGAAGTGATGCCCATTTTCCACTAGTTTGTTTATAGCCTGTTAGTTGTTGCCTCACCCATAACTTGATAAAGTTAGATTGATTTTCTAAAGTGATAAGTAAGTTTTATGGGATCACTGTACCTTTAGAGTATTCAGTCTTAATATTTTTGTTATGAGGTTTCAAGTATCTGGTCGAAGTGAGGTAACTTTTGGTCTTAATATTTGTGTAATAACCAGGTGCTTGATCACTTCATGACAATATATATATATATATATATATATATATATATATATATATATATATATATATATAGACATTTATATATATAGATTATTTATATATATGTGTATATATATATATATATATATATATATATATATATATATATATATATATATGTATATATATATATATAAATGGATGTATGTATGCTTGTGTTTATGTTCCACATACACTCTGAAGTGCATCGAGCAATTTCAACCAAACTTGGTATACATATGACTTACCATCTGGGAAAGAACACTGTTGGGGTAAGACATCACTGGCACCAAAGGGGGTGGGTGTGGGAGGGCGGTGAAATGTAAAAATTACAGAAAACGACAGATATTAGTGTCTAATCCATAATTTTCAAGGTAGCTGAGATGGATAGTGACACTCCTGATGCCCTTTAAGTCCAGGTTCAGCCCTGATAGATACAAGGTGTGGGAAGGGGGTGACGTGTAAAAATAACCGAAATGACAGATATTAGTGTCCAGTCCATAGTTTTCAAGGTCGCTGGGAATAATAGTGACACTCCTGATGGCCTTGAAGTCCAAGTTCAGCCCTGATAGGAAAAGGGAGGTGAGAAGGGTGTGGGAAGGTGGTGACATGTAAAAATAACTGAAATGACAGATATTAGTGTCTAATCTATAGATTTTTAGGTCCTTGAGAAGAATAGTGACACTCCCGATACCCTTTAAGTCCAAGTTCAGCTCCAGTAGGGAGTGGGGTGAGAAGGGGTGGGAAGGGAGTGACATGTGAAAATAATTGAAAATGACAGATATTGGTGTCAAATCCATAGTTTTTGAGGTCACTGAGAAGAATA
This sequence comes from Macrobrachium rosenbergii, assembly GCF_040412425.1. Taxonomy (NCBI): domain Eukaryota; kingdom Metazoa; phylum Arthropoda; class Malacostraca; order Decapoda; family Palaemonidae; genus Macrobrachium; species Macrobrachium rosenbergii. Next base: position 53,117,426 of record NC_089781.1, on the reverse strand, counting down.
GTGACACTCCTGACTCCCTTTAAGTCCAAGTTCAGTCCCAATAGGAAGCTGGTGACATGTAAAAATAACCGAAAACTACAGATATCAGTGTCTAATCTACAGTTTTCGAGGTCGCTGAGATGAATAGTGAAACTCCAGATGCCCTTTAAGTCCAAGTTCAGCCCCGATAGGAAGGTGGGGGGTTAGTGAGAAGGGGTGAAAAATAAAATGTCAAACATGGCAGATATTAGAGTCTAGTCCATAGTTTTCAAGATCACTGGGATGAATACAGACACTCCTGATGCCCTTCAAGTCCAAGTTCAACCCCGACAGGTACTAGGGGTGAGAAGTGGTGAAATATAAAATGTCAAAAATGCTGGGCAATGTAACTGAAGCAACTATCTTAACAGGAATGGAGAGAGAGAGAGAGAGAGAGAGAGAGAGAGAGAGAGAGAGAGAGAGAGAGATAGTTTATTTATTGTATATATATACATATATGTATATATGTATATATACATATATATATATTTATATATATATATATATATATATATATATATATATATTATATATTTGTATATAGTTTAATATATATACATATAAATATAAATATATATATATATATATATATATATATATATATATATATATATATATATATATATATATATATATATATATATATATATATATATATATATATATATATATATATATATATATATATATATATATATATATATATATATATATATATATATATACTAGATCACCCATGACCCAACATTGAAAATTTATATTAACAGATGAGTAGTCTATATGAGAGGAATTAGAAGAAGAAGAAAGAATTGATAGCAAGAATTTACTTTCTAATCTTTGCTCTCTTGCATAATTAAGTCTTTAAGAATCTATAGCATATAATATTTAGTATATCTCAATTAAGTCTAGATTACAGATGAAATTTCTTCGTTTATTTTATTTTTCCATCTTTTCTTCCTCTTTAGATGATATAAGATTGACCTGGAAGTCAATGTGTAGTGTACAGTATGTCGTATGTGAAATATGTGAATGAGCAAAATCTCGAGAAATCCAGAATCTGCCTTCACAATCATTCAACCCAGAATTCTTCCACATGAATGACTCCCGGATTAAACATCTTCTTGAAGACGTCTTCACGACCCCAGGATCATTTGAAGCTTTCTTCAGCTCCTGAAGCATTCCTAGAGAACCACCCATTGGATTATAATGTCTTCTTGAAGACATCTTCACGAATCCAGGATCCTGTGAAGCCATCTTCAGCTCTTGAAGAACTCCTGGATAAACACCTATTGGATTATCACAGCTTCCTGAAAAAGTCTGCAAGAATCCAGCTATCTTTGGCTCCTTCTGCTGCAGCCTTGCGAATCCCGAAGCCTGCATTCAAATAAACAAACAAAGAAACGTTTCAGAGTTTTAGTATTATATGAGTATGCTAGGCCACCCGTAACCCATTGGGTCGCTTAGGCCCTGTTCACACGAGGTGGAAATCGCGGCGGCAACCGAGCAGATGCAAAAAGTGGTGACAGTACACATTACGGCGGTTATCCGAGCCGTTCATTCAGTAGTGATATGGAAGTGGAGGAAATAACATGCGTACGATACTGTATGCGCAAAAGACTGTATCCAAAACTGAGAGAATATGAGCCCAGATTCTTCATTTATTTCAGAATGACCATAGAATAATAATTTGACGATTTACTTACACCTAATAAGGATTACAGTTCGTCAAATAACATAATGCAGTGTATTCACATATATGTAATTATGAATACATACATCCACACACACATATATATGTATATATTATATATAGAATATATATGTAAATGTATGCCTATATATGTACATACATAAACATATATATACATATATATGTATATATAGTAATATACAGTACATATAAATAAGCATATATATATATATATAGATATATATATATATATATATATATATATATATACATACACACATAATGATTTTATATATATATATATATATATATATATATATATATATATATATATATATATATATATATATATATATATATGCATAGATAATCAACACACAGTTACCTGTGGAACAGAAATAAATTTCTGACTCACATCAGGATAACTGAAAGACCTGGGTTGATCCTGTTGTGAGTCAGAAGTTTATATATAAATAATATATATATATCTTTATATATATATATATATATATATATATATATATATATATATATATATATATATATATATGTATGTATGGATATGTATATATATAATATATATATGTATATATATATATATAGAGAGGATGGCTCAGTCAGTTACAGCAGCAGCTTCAGGATTTGTGTGTGAGGTCTGTATGCGGGTTCAATACACAGCCAGCTGATCAGAGAGGCAGACAAATTGCTATGTAGACATCCCGGGATTATATATGTAATCAACGGATAGGTTTGCTTAAAAAAGCAAATGGATGTTACAGACTAAATACACACACAAAACAAAGCCACTACAACACCTTCAAAAACATAACAAACATCTCACACGTCCTCGAATTATGTCATAGGCAGCATAAATATGCTGGGAGAAAGGGCGTTGGGTCTGGTATGGTACATGAAACATATGCATGGTCGGATTGATATCAGGCAGGGCAGCCGATCGCAGACCACAGGTCTATACAAAGCCAAATCAAAAAGTCCTTAAAGGCATATGGTTACCCCATGCAAAAATGGGAATAAAAGCACGTTAAAAGAAAAAGAAGAAGATGTATATATATATATATATATATATATATATATATATATATATTATATATATATATATATATATATATATATATATACTGCATTATATATATATATGTGTGTGTGTGTGTATGTGTGTTTGTGGTGTGTGTGTGCAAATTTGACTCACATCGGGTCGAATCCAGGTCTTTCAGTTGTGAGTCAGAAATTTATTTCTGTTCCATGATTGATGGTGTGTTGATTATGTCTATATATATATATATATATATATATATATATATATATATATATATATATATATATATATATATATATAAATATATATATGTTTATATATATACATAAATAACATACTATATGTACTGTATATATATATACATATATTTTTTGTGTTAGTGTATGTATTCATTTATACATGTAAAATGAATACACTGCATTACGTTATTTGATGAACTGTCATCCTTATTGTGTAAGGAACTGTCAAATTATTATATAAGTCATTCTGAAATAAATGAAGAATTTGGACTCATATTCTCCCAGTTTAAGTTCTCGTATATATATATATATATATATATATATTCAATAAAAATGTATATATATATATATATAATTTAAATATATATATATATATTATATATATATATATATATAAATATTTTATATATATATATATAAATAAATCATCGTATATCTCAGACCTATCAATGGTAACATGCTTTTTGTTAAGGATATGATACAAGCATGTAGCATTTTGCATGATTTTGTAAGGGCACGAGATGCTTGTAGGTGGTACTAAGATATGCTATTTCAAGTACCACGGATAAACTTGTCTGAAGGAAATGTACCGAAGAAAGCTTGTCACTCCCTCTGCAAGAAATCAGTTTGCAGTATTGTGTAAAGAGTATAAACTTAGAAATTCAATAAAAAATGTAGATAACTTAACTACAATTTTTTCTTTATTCTTTACCAGAATTGCAGGTAATTTCAAGTAGTTCCCCCCAATACTTTTTCTTAACTATTTTGTCCTTATAATCATCTGATCTCATGTCCCACATGGCTGGACATTTTAAAACTTCATCAAAGAAAATGTCGGTGTCAAAGCGACTAGTCTCCATTTTGACGTGTGGTGAAATCAGATCCGCGCAGCCCATATGAACAGACACTACTATAGCAAACATGCGTCTCTTGAAGTGCGTGGATGCTGCTCAGTTGCTAGGGGAAACTCAGATCGTTCAGATGCCTCTCGGTTGCTAGGGGAAACTCAGATCGTGCAGATGCCTCTTGGTTGCTAGGGGAAACTCAGATTGCGCGGATGCCTCTCGGTTGCTAGGGGAAACTCAGATTGCGCAGATGCCTCTCGGTTGCTAGGGGAAACTCAGATTGTGTGGATGCCTCTCGGCTGCTAGGGGAAACTCAGATCGCGTGGATGCCTCCTGGTTGCTAGGAGAAACTCAGATCGCGTGGATGCCTCTCAGTTGCTAGGGGAAACTCAGATCGTGCGGATGCTTCTTGGTTGCTAGGGGAAACTCAGATCGTGCGGATGCCTCTCGGTTGCTAGGGGAAACTCAATTGTGTGGATGCCTCTTGGTTGCTAGGGGAAACTCAGATCGCGTGGATGCCTCTTGGTTGCTAGGGGAAACTCAGATCGCATGGATGCCTCTCAGTTGCTAGGGGAAACTCAGATCACGCGGATGCCTCTCGGTTGCTAGGGGAAACTCAGATTGCGCGGATGCCGCAGCATTTAACAAATCCGCGTGGTTGTGTGTGTACACCCCTGTGCTCTGCCACGGCTTATCATCCGCGTGGATGCAACTGCCGTGTGTGAACAGGGCCTTCATGTTGAAAATTTAGGGCCAGTTAGGGTTGTGTGTCATTATGATGAAAAAAGTAGCATTTTCATACCTTCACATATACACCATGGCATCTTGACACCGTTCCATCATATATCTTGCCTAGACCACCCGTGCCCCATTGGGTCACCTTTTTTATTGTGATGAAAAAAGTAGCATTTCCATACCTTTGTATACACATCATAGCATCTTGACACCATTCCATCATATACTTGCCTAGGCCACACTTAGCCCACTTTATATACCACATTAGTTACAAATAATCCTTACATAACTGATAACAGCAACACATATTCTACTGAACATGACACAGCTAAATTAACCCTTCTAATAATAGTCAGCAAAAGTCTACGGGCAGGGGAGGAAGGAGGAGGGGAGGTGGAAGGGGGAGGGGAAAGGGAGGGGTAAGGGGAAGGGGAAAGGAGGGGAGGGGAAGGTGTGATGTCTTTCTTTATATATTATTCTTCTTTCTGCTATACATTGTTTAAGAAGATTACTTTCTTTAAAGATGTTTATCGTTCTGGCTTTGTTATGTAGCAGCGTATTTTTCATTACAGGAGACTTGAAGAAGACACCATGTAGTTTTCTTTACTTCATTAACACAATAATAAAGTTACAGTAGTATACAAATGAATTGCAGTGCAAAGTTACAGTGAGTGTCAAATGTGACCCTTTCTTCTTCTATCAACTCACAATTAGTGAGGCTTACAACCCCACCTTCTGCTTCTCTGCTACCCTCTCTGCTGTCCTTTCCTCATCTCTCTTCTTCTCTGCTTCTCTGCTTGACTTGATAATGAATTTTGGAAGTTTTTGTCCCACCCCTCTGTAGGAGGAATCTTGGTTTTGGTCCGGCCTGTAAGGTGTCAAAGAAACGAGCAAGTAAAAGTTACTGCTACTTTATTACAGAATCAGGCAGTTTATATAGCGGCCGACTGACGCCGGCCCTGGAGAGACAATGGAATTGACTGTGACCTGAGGTCGAAACAATAAACAATAATATGCAGTGAACGAGTATAAATTACAATACAAAACATACAGAACTACCATATGGATACAGTCTTGATGCCTGTGAATGAAGAAACATGTGATACACAATGTGTGACATTTGTATAAATACGCATAAGGTAAAAATGGTTAAAAATGCGTGACCTGGCACGTTTTAGGCGTGACTAATTGAGTTTGAAGAAAATGGGAAGTCACCAAAGAAAACATGCTCAGCGGAGACTTAATTAATGACGCCGAAACACTACGCTGGCGCCAATGTGGTGACTTTACAAATACTCCCCCCAAGATGAGGGACGCGTCTGACTAATCCCTGTATCTGCTGGGACGCTGAAAGGTGCGCGGCTCCTTGAAGATAACGGAGGGGTCTCCCGCCTGTGGCGGTCTCTTCCTGGGGCCGCGCTGGCGCGGTGGGTGGGCGTGCTGGTGTGCGGTTGGGGCGGAAGGGTGCTGCGTCGCTGTCGGGAGTTCTCCGACAGAAAGGCAGGCTTGCGGTCTATTGAAACCCAGTCGAGCCCTTGCCTGGGAGTGCCAGCTGGGAACGCCTTGCTGTTTCGTTCCAGCACGCGGAAGGGTCCCCTGTAGGGCTTGGTTAGTGGTGGATGGACGGCATCGACTCTGACAAAGACGTGGGTGGCGGATGACAGCTGTGGCGGCATGAAGGTGGTTGCTTTGTCGATGTATGAGCGCCTGCAAGGGGTGAACTTGACGGCCACGTCGCGGAGCCTCTGCAGTGATGGGGAGTGGCGTTCATCCGTCACGAGCTCTCCCGGCACCACGAGGGTTCCCCATAGGTTTGTTTGGCTGCAGATGGGGTGCCGTCGGCTCTGGGGCGGTTCTCAACCCGAGGAGGACCCCGCAGCTGATGTTTCCAGTCCTGGCGGTGCAGCGGCCATGAGGGATGACTTTAGGGACCTGTGGAACCGTTCGACCAGCCGTTGGCGCTGGGTTTATGCGGCTGTGGTGGTGTAGTGCGTGGTTCCCAGCAGTTGAGCCAGGGCAGACCACAACTCCGGAGAGGAAGGCGGCCCCTGTCGGTTGTGATGTGGTCCGGGATGAAGCGGCTAACCCAACTGGAGAGCAGGGCCTCGGTGCACGCGCTGGCGATGGCTTCTTGCATGGTGTGGCTTCGGGCCACCTCGTCGAACGGTCTACCACCGTCAGGAGGTATCTGGATCCGCCTGATGGGGAAGGGGGCCCGACGGCGTCGATGTGGATGTGGCGAAGCGGCGCCCTGGCTGTGGAAACTCGCCTACCCCGACTGCGTGTGACGACCCACCTTACTGGTCTGGCACTGCAGGCACTGCTTTGCCCAGGCCGTGGCGTCCTTTTGCACCCCGTGCCAGATGAACTTTTTGAAAGCAGTTTGGCCGTGGTCCTGCCGGAGGTGAGAGGCCGTGAATTATGTCGAATACCTGGCGGCGGCGTGAGGCTGGAACCAAAGGGCGGGCTGACCTGTGCTGATGTCGCAGAGCAGGCTGGGGCCTTCGAGGGCGGTGTCACGTCCCGCCACTTGAGGGACGTGATGGCGGTGCGGTATGCTGGGGGTTTCTGGTCAGCGGCCTGTTCTCTGGCAAGGTCCTGGTAATCTACACCAAGCTGCACCGCGTTCAACTCGAGGGCTCTGCTACGGGATTTTTCTTGCCGGGAGGTACCTGACGGAACAGGTAAATTCGGCTATGGCTGAGAGGTGGCGCTGCTGTCTGGAAGACCTGGCGCGTCCCCCTGCTTTGTGAAGGCGTGAACCAGTGGCTGGTGGTCTGTGAAGATTGTGAAGGGCGTCCCCTCCAGGAGGAACTTGAAGTGCCGAACTGGCGCGGTACATCGCGCAGAGTTCCTGTCGAAGGTGCTGTAGTGGGTCTCTGGGATTGAACTTCTTGCTGAAAGGCGATGGGCTGGGGCGCCGTTGATGATTTGCTCCAGAACAGCACCGCAGGCGACGTTACTGGCGTCTGTCGTCAGCTGGAGGGGGCCTTGGGATCCTGGTGTGCCAAGGCGGTTGCCTTGGCAGGGCGGCGACCTTCGTCAGGGAAAAGGCCTGCTGCTGGCTGGGTCCCCAAGACAGGGACTTGGTTGGCCTTTTAGGACTTCCGTCAGGAGGGCTGTGGTGTCTTGTGATCCCGGGATGAACCGCCTGTAGAAGTTTACCATCCCAAAGGAACTCCTGGCGGCCTTGATGGAGGTGGGTGTCGGGAACTTTGGCTCGGCCGCTACTTTCGATGTAAGAGGGCGGACGCCTGTCGGAGACACCTCGTGACCCAGGAACTCTGCTTTCTGGACGCCGAAGGTACACTTGTCAAAGCGGACGATGAGGCCGTTCTCTTGGAGGCGCTGGAGGACTGCTTTGATGTGTCTCTGGTGTTCGCTGTGAGACCTGGAAAATATGAGAATGTCGTCGACGTAGCAGACGCAGAACTTTAGGTCCCCCAGGATGCTGTCCATGAGCCGCTGGAAGGTGGCCCGGCGTTCCTCAGCCTGAAGGTGGAGAAGGCGAACACATAGGACCCGAAGGGCGTGATGATGGCTGTCTTTGGTATGTCCTCTGGTGCAACAGGTACCTGGAAATAAGATTTAAGAAGGTCCAATTTAGTGAATATTTTGGCCCCGTGAAAGGAGGCCGTGAGGTCTTGCATGTTGGGTAAAGGGTAGTGGTCGGGCTCTGTTGCAATGTTGAGCCGCCTGTAGTCGCCGCAGGGTCTCCAGGAACCGTCCGGTTTCTGCACCATGTGGGGGGAGGCCCATGGACTGGAGGCTTTCCTGCAGATGCCCATCCACTCCATCTCCGCTGAATGCTTTTTTCGCCTCCTGAAGGCGCTGAGGGGAAGCCTGCGGAACTTCCGTGATGTGTCGGGGCCCTTTAGTCACTATATGGTGGTATATGCCGTGCTTGGCTGGGGCCCGGGGACTTGGCGGCTCGGGCTTAAATACCTCAGGAACTCCGACAGTAGGTGTGCATACTGGTGGGGCGACGGCGCTGATGGTGGGTCTGGGTCCCGCTGTTAATGGGAGAGACCGGCAGGAGTCGGTATCGAGAGGCGCTTGCGCCCACGCCGACTAGCAGGCGAAGTGCGCCAGAAAATCGGCCCCCAGGAGTGGGGTTCCCTCGTCCGCAACGATGAAGTCCCAGGAGTAACTCTGGCCAAGGATGGAGATCGACAGGGGCCTGGTGCCGGGGAGAGGATGGGGTTCCGTTGGCGGCCGCCAGGAAAGCGGCCGGGTCTGGTGTCTGGTTGCGGTCCCTCTGGATGCTGGGAAGACCGATTTAAAGGCCCCTGTGTCGACCAGCATCATCCTGCCGGAGACAGTGTCGCGGACGTAAAAACCTACTGTTTTTGAGGCCCTGGGTTCTTCGGCTGCCATGGCGGCCTGTCCTGCTGGCCGCCGCCACCCCCGTTTTTGAACGGGTGAATGAGCAGGGCGGCAGGCAGTTTCGGGCGTCCTTTCCGAACCACTTGTGGTAGCGACAGAAGCCGGGGACCTCCATCTGCTGTAGTTCGGTGGGCGTCTGTTGGCGATGGCGTTGACGGGCTGCTCTCGTCCTCTTCAGGCTGGATGGAGCTGACCGGCTGTGTGGCCGGTTTTAGCCGTTGTGAAGCCTTGACGGAGTCTGTGAGATGTTGCACCGTCTCTGAGGTCCTCGATAGGCATGGTGTAGGGTTGAGCGATCTGGTTGCGTGCCTCTGGGAGGAGTTGGCGAAGATAGATTTCCGTGTGAAGCTTATCTCCCTGCCGCTTCTTTGTGCCACTCAAGTCTGGTAGTGACAGGAGATCCACGACCATGCTCCAAGCGTCTCTTGAATTGAGGTCGTGGCGTGGGTTTATGGCAGGTCGATAGCACGGACGGCCCGCTCGGCGATGGGCAGGGAGCAAGCTTCGAGGAGGAACTTTTTGTGGTGCTGTATGTGAGGGTGTGTGTTCGGTATTTTCGCGAGATGAGTTTTCTATACACGTCCTCGAAGGGCGTTGAGCACGGTGTCGGCCTGTAGGATTTCGTCCGTCAGGTCCCGCGATTCTGAAGTGGCTCTCCACCCTGCGCAGCCACATCGATGGGTTCCCCTGCATAAACGGGCGGCAGTTTCACGGTGAGGGCGGCCCGCATTGTGTTGCCCGCCGTCGTGTGTTCGGGGCACTGGTGTGGAGTTGCGGGAGGGCCTCGATGCAGGGGCGGGCGGCGGGTGTGATGGGAGGTAGGTAAACCTCCGAGTCCGCGGGTCGCGTTTAACTGCATGAAGGAGGATATCCGCGTCCATGCTCGCTCCTTTGACCCCTTACTGGAGTGGGGTACTCGTCGTGCACGCACTTTCGCGCGCGCCGTGTGGTTCCGCTAGTGACGCTGGTGGGGTACGCCGACGAGAGTCAGCACGCTCAAACGCTGGTTGCAGCGCCGTGTTTAGGCCGCTAAGAGCGTTTTGGAGAAATCCTGGAGCCAAGACTAAGTCGCCGTGTCGGTCCGTTAATGGCTCCGGATACTCCGGGGTCACCACTGCAAGGTGTCAAAGAAACGAGCAGGTAAAAGTTACTGCTACTTTATTACAGATCCAGGCAGTTTATATAGCGGCCGACTGACGCCGCCCGAGAGAGACAATGGAATTGACTGTGACCTGAGGTCAAACAATAAACAATAATATGCAGTGAGCGAGTATAAATTACAATACAAAAACATACAGAACTACAATATGGATACAGTCTTGGTGCCTGTGAATGAAGAAACATGTGATACACAATGTGTGACATTTGTATAACACGATAAGGTAAAATGGTTAAAAATGCGTGACCTGGCACGTTTTAGGCGTGACTAATTGAGTTTGAAGAAAATGGGAAGTCACCAAAGAAAACATGC
>NC_089781.1:53066226-53106485 GCF_040412425.1 Macrobrachium rosenbergii | reverse complement strand
GGAAGAGGCGAGGGGATGGAAGGGTGAAGGGAAGGTGGATGGGAGGGGAAGGGGGGAGGGGAGGGAAGGGGGGAAGTGGAGGGCATGGGAAGGGAAGGGGTATGGAATGGTGGGAGGGGAGGGGAGGGAAGGGAAGGGAAGGGGATGGAAGAGGAAGGGAAGTGGAGGGAAAAGGGAGATGGGAGGAAGGGGAAGGGGAAGTGGAAGGAAGAAGGAAGGAAGGGAAGTGGGAGGAGGGAGTGGAGGAAGACGACATAGCAAAATTAACACTTGATCGTGTGCTCCAGTGTGCAACGATATATATATATATATATATATATATATATATATATATATATATATATATATATATATATATATATATATATATATACATATATAAATAGATATATATATGTATATATATATATATATATATATATATATATATATATATATATATATATATATATATATATATATATATATATATATGAACATTACATAATTCAGGACACACACACATATATATATATATGTATATATAATGTAGAATCTACTGATCACGTTTTACCAGATACATATGTAATTGTAATATCCTCAATGCCCTCTTAACTTCTCGAATTCTTTGTGCTTTTTTAGAAACGCTTGTCACTACAAAACCGTAAGATCCAAGTGCCAGAAATCTGAAGAAATTATGATGTCTGGTAGCGGGAAACGAACCCAGGTTCCCTGATCAGAATGAGGTACCATTGTAAACCTGACCACGAGAAGGATAAAAGTCTATTGCCTCTTGTACTACCTGTCAATTTCAGATATATCTATATTAGAGCTGGAATAGACTGATTCTCACCATCGTAGCCAAGTGGACAATCGATTTTTATTGCTTTGAAGCTGAAATATATATGTAGAATCTACTGGTCACTTTTTACCAGATACATGTGTAACTAGGAATAGCCACAATGCCTTCTTAACTTCTCCAATTCTTCGCACTCTTTTGGATACACTTGTCACTACAAAGCCTTAAGATCCATGTGCAAGAAATATGAAGAAATTATGTTCCGGTAGTGGGAAACGAACCCAGGTCCCCTGATCAGAGTGAGGCACCATTGTCTACCTGACCACGAGAAGGATAAAAGTCTATTGCCTCTTGTACTACCTGTCAATTTCAGATATATCTATATTAGAGCTGGAATAGACTGATTCTCACCATTTTTTATTGCTGATATATATATAGAATCTAGGAGCATGTGGAATAGACAATGCCTTCTTAACTTCTCAATTCCATCTTTTTGTACACTTGTCATACAAATGGACAATCAATGAAGAAATTATTTTTGAGGCACCATTGTCTGAAATAAAAGTCTATATACATATACCTGTCATTTTCTGATATATCTATATTAGAGCTGGAATAGACCAATCCTCACCATCGTAGCCAAGTGGACAATCAATTTTTATTGCTTTAAGCTGAAATATATATGTAGAATCTACTGGTCACTTTTTACCAGATACATGTGTAACTGGAATAGCCACAATGCCTTCTTATCTTCTCGAATTCTTCGCACTTTTTGGATACGCTTGTCACTACAAAGCCTTAAGATCCATGTGCAAGAAATATGAAGAAATTATGATGCCCGGTAGCGGGAAACGAGCCCGGGTCCCCTAATCAGAACGAGGTATCATTGTCCACCTGACCACGAGAAGGATAAAAGTCTATTGCCTCTCACACATACATATACCTGTCATTTTCAGATATGCTGTATATATATTAGAGCTGAAATAGACCCATCCTCACCATCTGAAAACGACAGGTATATGTATGTATGAGAGGCAATAGACTTTTATCCCTCTCGTGGTCAGGTCGACAATGGTACCTCATTCTGATTAGGGGACCTGGAGTCATTTCCCACTACCGGACATGATAATTTCTTCATATTTCTTGCACTTAGATCTTAACACTTTGTAGTGACAAGTGTATCCAAAAAAGCACAAAGAATTCGAGAAGTTAAGAGCTGTTATTACAATAATAATAAACTACCGAAGTGTTGGACTGTAATACAGAAAAATGTATCCCATCTTATACTGAAATCTTCCTAGAAAGCTTAATCAGGCATGCAAGCATGCACATAGATGCAAACCTTAGCTTTAACAGGAGTCCATAGAAATTCGCAGGCACAATCAACATTTAATATAATAATAATAATAATAATAATAATAATAATAATAATAATAATAATAATAATAATAATAATAATAATAATAATAATAATAATAGACACAGTCACTGAAAATATGGGCAAATACTAATAGCACTCATATCATGGAAGTTTCACAGGCATAATTTGACACAAATGATTAACAAGAAGAGACCTAGTCATTAGCAATAAAGACTAATAATAATAACAAAGATAATAATGTTCCCATTTTTTACACAAATGTACGTCGCACTCGAGACTTGTTCAACACTCTAGAATTTTGGAGAACACTGGAATTGCGGTCTCTGACAGTGGAATTTTCTCTTGCTAATGCAATTGCTTTAATGCAATACATTAAAGGAAAAAGTACAGCTTCTAATAACTTTCCCGACACGTTCAGGGACTGCCTCACCACTCTGCAGTTGGCCAGTTGAATGGTTGTTCTGACAAGCATTAAGCAGTGAGTGTTGAAATACTGTCAGCAAGGCAGAATACTAGTCGCTAATACAATAGATCTCCCCAAAGACAAACACAGTAATAGAATACATAAATGACGATAGTTTAGCATCTTGTTCAGGAAGTGCCATGGTAAAAGCTAGTTGATCAGTTAACAGCAATTCAAGGACCATCATAAACATTTAAAACAAGACTTAGTGCTTCGTTCACAAACCTGAATCAAGAAATTCCTTAATCACTCAATTGAACAGTGGCATACTACTTGAATGATGCACATTTATCAAGTTACAGTGGAATGTTTCTTCACTGAAAGAATTATCTTGATTTCTCCCCGAGCATATAAAACAAGAACTAACGGCAATTTAAATTTTTACGCCTTTATGATACCTTCGGAAATTTACTTCCAACATAATAGACTAACTCACACTTCAGTCAGCTTCCCCGTCTACACTTCTTGGTAAAGGTGCTTAACTTTTTACTGTTTTCTGTCAGGTGCTCTCAGCACAAAAGGGGTGGCAGGTTTGTATGGAAGGATTGCTGATTCTCTGATGAAATTAGGCAATACTGGGACTTTTCCATAACCTTTGTATGAGTCATCCTTCAGATCATCACCTAGCACTTCAAGGTTCTGAGCATGGGATCCTCTCTCTTCTAACTTCTCAGCTCCTCCTGTTGGATTCATTGGATGTTTGTTCTAATTAGGACTTTGCAAGCAACTTCGAGGGCAGGCCTAGAGAGCCATGGGTGCTTTTGTATCCAAGTGCATTTGTAGGCCTAGGCAAAATCTGGATGTTCACTGGGTGGTAAAAGTTTGTTAGTTGGAAGCAGTAAGACATTCAGTTGGAGAGAGTTGTCACAGAGAACATTAGGCCTGGAGGCATCAGGGAAAACAACGCTGTGTCCATGTGAGTGACCTATGCCCTAGATGGTCTGAGTGGGTTCAATCTAATAATACCTGGTTCTCTGGCAGCTTGCAGATGCCTTGCTGACAGGGTGAGTATCATGGTGGGGGGTCATGTCTTCATCACCTCCCTTAACAAAAATGATCTATGGGGAGAAATATTTGGTGGTGTCTCTTAGAAGGGTATCAAGACAGGACAGAGAATTGAGGAAGAGGAACAATCATCAATGGCTGTCTTTAGGTCTTTCCAAGGGGGAGATTTAGTAATGAATTCAGAATATATGTGCTGCCTTTTCCTGGATGCCCCCTTGATAGCTACCATGAATCTTACAGCTATATGACCTCTCTCTCTCTCTCTCTCTCTCTCTCTCTCTCTCTCTCTCTCTCTCTCTCTCTCTCTCTCTCTCTCTATATATATATATATATATATATATATATATATATATATATATATATAATATACACACACATATGTATGTATATATATATATATATATATATATATATATATATATATATATATATATATATATATATATATATATATATATATATACATATTTCAATGAACAGAGCTTCTCCCCAAACCACCTGTGTCCATTTTTACATCTGTAACATAATTGAGAAAGAAATAAAATTACTTCCAATTGTTTTAATTACTAGAACTGTGAGCTTCCACTTCCCCCTTCATAAACTCTATCATTCATTCCCGAAAATGGTTAAGCCTATCCCCTCTCTCTGTTCACAGTGACTGCCTGAGGCCTTGATTTCCAGGGAACTGTTGTACCTTCTTGGCATTAAGCATGGCAAGGGAGGAGCCAAAAAGAGAAAGTTGGCATCCTGCCTCATTCTGAACCCTCCACGAGGGTTAACTGATGCCATGTGGTCATTACAGAAAATGTGACAAAGATTGACCTTTGAGTCATCTACAAGAGACGCGATGTGTAATCCCCGAAGGTTATTTATAGACGATATAACAGAAATCGAGAGAGAGAATCACTCCGAACGCCACCCAGGACAGATGTCCTGAGCCTTGCCTGTCCCTTTGAACCTTCCATGTGTTCAACCCCGAGGCTCGAACCAGTATACTTTGTAGTGGCATTTTAATTCCCTCCTCCATCGCCAGCACCTGTTGAATGAGGACACTGTCATCTTGACAAAGGCAATGTACAGGAATGAGGTTTCTTAGTCAGTCACGATTCCTGTTATTTCTCTGTCTAATTTTTCATTTATTTTTCATTGTGAGATCACCTTTAGTTATTTGTGTTGGAGCATTCAATGTTAATGTAATTATGCATTTAGTGTTAAACTGAGTTATTTGGCACCATCTGTGCATATCCCTTAGTCCCCATTGAGCGTCTTATTATTATTGCAAGTAATCGTCATGCATTTTGCAGATAGGCCTCGACTGTGGAATCTCTTGGCTCTATCCATGTACAGTCCCCCTTCTACCCCACTGCAATGTTTCCTGTTACGAAGACATCTTCGGCGTAGAGTCTTTATTCTGTGTAGGATTCATTATTTTAGCAGGCCCTTATTATTACCTGCCAGATTAGTTAAGAGAACCCTTGAGTTTACGTAATTTTCCCTCACATGAAGAAGGCCCTAAGCCACAGATTTCCCTTGTTTGGCTACGAATTGTCCTAATATTGAGTCAGATGTGTAATAAATAAAAGGAACTCCCTGCATTCATCTGTTGCCACCCAGAACCAAGTAAATATACCTCGGACATTCATAGAAATATATATATATATATATATATATATATATATATATATATATATATATATATATATATATATATATATATATATATATCAATATATATATGTATATATATATATATATATATATATATATATATATATATATATATATATATATATATATATATACATATATATATATATATATATATATATATATATACATATACATACACACACACATATATACATACAGTAATCACTCCTATATTCACATTAAAACACCCAAAGCCCTGCTGGGTAATGGAAATTTCCAGAGATCAATAAACACTTTGGGTGTAAAATGGCAACTTTGCACCCTTAGCCCCCCCCCCCCCACTTTGTCTGCCAAATAGCTATACACACTAAATATGCTTATAAATAACAACCAACACACTTTAAGCTGAAAACTGGATAATAAACCAAAACTGACTACCTTATTGTCCTATATATTTATACACAACGTTCAATACGGTAGGCACTATACACATGGTACAGTACACTCCTATACTGTAGAATATTTTTGCAAAGCATGATTTGCACTTTTTTCCTATTATGTCTTTTAAAAATACAATAATGTCCAAACAAAATGAAAAATAAAAATTAAGGGCTACAAAAAGAACAAAGCGTTTTCTCTCTCCCTTACCCAACACACAATACAATAGGTACGCTGTACATACAGCACAGTACCTAATAACATGGGTAACCTTGTTTCATTAGAAAATAAAATAAAAAACTTAGAAAGTAAAACTTGGAAAATAAAAATAACACTTTTTTTCTCTTGCTTACCTGTGTATGGTGCTGAAACTGCATGCAACACCACACTGTCATCAAGCTTGAGGGGTCTGGTTGTTAAGAGGTGGCAGAGACATCAGATTCCTGGCATGTTAACAAAGGGTACCAAAGTGTTCCCCTGCATTTCTGAGGTGAGTGGACACGTTACTGAAGATGTGGATGGTGATGGTCTTGGGCGCATGGGGGTTAGAGTACTCTAATGATAAGAATAAAGATTATGTTTGGCAATCACCATCTGCCACATTTCTTAAATACCTTCAGCTGCCTCTAATCCCTTGGGGAAAGCATGACGGTCGATGCATGTGTTTATACCAAGGCACTGGTTGTGATGCATCATCTTTAGGGCTTCTTCCTGCATCTCACCAGCAGCAGGTGCAGCAGCTGTGTCATTGTGAAACAAAAGTTGGAAGCCAGAATCGTTACTGTTGTCGGCTAGCCACTCCTGTATGCCATCCTCGGGAACGTTGTCATCTCCTTGGTGATTTTGGCACGAAAGTCTCCCATGTCGAAGCCTTGAGAGTTGACCATGCCCTCTTCCCATTCAGGATATGGTTCCAAGCATGCTCCAGAGTCTGTACAGTGACATCCTTCCAAGCAGCTACAAAGTTGTAGATGCAGATATCAGCAGATACTTTTGCGGATTCTCAAGAGTTTGTTCCTATGTGTATCTGGGCCTTTCTCCTTCTCCTGCTCACCATCAGACACCACCATCATCTCTTCCAGGAACTTTCTCTGGTATAGCCATTTCGTTGCAACAGTAACACTTTCGGCCATCAGCTGAATGACTGCAGTCACATTAGGAGGCAAAACATAACCCTAATACGACCTTAGTCACCAGACAACCGGGTTGTGGTAGGATGTGCAGCCCCATTGTCAGTGAGAAGCAAAACCTTTATCTGATGTCTAGCAGTGTTATGGAACAAATCAGAAATGATCTTGGAGGTGAACCAAGCCTTCGCTAAATGATACCAAATCACTGGGAGATTATTGATCAACTCATGTAGGGCACAATGTTGCTTTGTATGTCCAACTATGACTGGTTTGCAGCAGTGCCCGCCAGAAACATATACACATATCAAAACAGACACATGTTGCTTTAAAAGCTTTCAACTGAGTAAATTCTTTTCCTTCTTGTGCCAAGGTGTTAGTGGACAAGGAGTGATTTGCCAAAATTCCTCTGTTCTTCGCCTTGAGTTTTCTTGTTGGAATGTTTTTAGCTTTTATAACTGCATTAGTAATGCAACTGGGATATAACATTTCCGTAAGACGCAATGTTATCCAGTTTAACACAAGGCAGTGAAATATAAACCCATTAGCATTCCATTTGACACTGAATATAACCAAGGGTAATATTGTGAGAATATTATTAGAAATAAGTTGATAAGACAATGTCCTCTGTGAGCTTGAGTTACAGTCCCAAAAACTTCTTGCTTATAAAATTACCTTTTAAATAAAGCACAATCTTCTTTGCACTCCTTTCAAATAAAGGAGATTTTTCTTTATGTACCTTATAAATAAAATCGATTCATCTTCCTTGTTCTGGACCTGCACTCCAACAACAATCCCTGATCTTTCATGCCTTGCCCGCTGTGCCTAAAAATAACATTTAAGTGCTATTGATGAAGCACACCTGGTTTCTTCCTGGGTTTCTATGGTTACTTTGTCAAAATGTAGAATCTTCTATGTCAGGAATGGCGACTGTGGGGAAGAAGGTTTTGGCTGCAGGACTGAAGTATCAACAGCAATGTATCTTGAGAGAGTCTCGAGGCTGCCTTTGTCTAATGAGACAAGCCATTCTATAGATATTTTTGGCTGCTCTTGTGGGCGTGCTGATTGGCATTCTCAGTTGATGCATACCCTTGTAGCGGTAATGACGGGTGCTACTGCTCAAGTAGCTGCTTCCTGATGATCCCTTGTCATCTAGGCCTACATGCAGAAACTAGGAAGGAGGACATAAAGAAGATCAAATATCCCATTAACAGGGCATGTTGGAATTTCAGTTTTATTGTTCCTGCTGGTATCTGGTGATTATATGCTTAGCCAATATCTTACCACAGGAGTCAGATGGCTTGTGTATTGTTTCTGCAGGTGCTTGATCTTGATGTTGGAGTTGGAATGACCATGTTGTTCCTGCAGTTGCTTGGGCTTAGCTCACTTTCCTCAGGTGGTCTGAGGACTCAAGGTGACAAGAAATTTCACTCGGCTTGAGGCCTGTAAATCTGATTAATGGAAAGGGGAGTGGGAAAGTTAGATAGAAAAAGGAAGGGAATGAAGACAGCTCTGTCAAGCCATGCACATGGCTAGGGAGAAACCAAGTGAGTAATGTAAGGCATTTTTCTTCTTTACTTTACTAAAGAATTAGATTTCTGTTATATATATATATATATATATATATATATATATATATATATATATATATATATATATATATATATATATATAAATAATATCACAAATGTAATATATATATATATATATATATATATATATATATATATATATATATATATATATATATATATATATATATATATATATATTTATGTGTATATGTGTTTATACATACATACACACACGTATACATATATATATATATATATATATATATATATATATATATATATATATATACATATATATATATATATATATATATATATATATATTATATCAATTATATCGTTCTAGGTAATTTGACTCCCGGTAATTTGACTCCAGTATTTTGACTCCCAGTATTTTGACCCCAGTAATTTGACTCCCAGTCATTTTGATTCCCAGTAATTTCACTCCCACTTTTTCCTTTCTTTTTCGTTGAATATACTTTTAATCTTTCTTGTTTAGTTCAAAAAATAAATTTTTTTTTAAGAAAAACAAGTAGATACATATTAACTAAAAATGAAAGAAAAACGAATAATACTAAAAGCCATGTTAACATCTTGTATTAATACAAAGCATGTATGTAATATCTAAAATGGATAAAATGTAATCATACCAAAGTATGAGATAAGACTATATACAAAATTGAAACCATAAAAAATTAAAAAATTCAATAATGATGCAGGTTATGAGCTATTGCTCTCAAGAATTCCAGTTTATTTTGGTCGCTGTATCGCTCAATGCTTATCTGCAGTCGCTTGTTTATATCTTTATACTTCTTCTTTTCTCACAAATCTCGCCACCATCAAATTGAATCTTTTTCAATTGCGCCAAGTGCTCTTCCTTTTTAATGCAGTAATCAACTTCCATATATTTGGATGGGTACAACTTAAAGAGCTTTGCAAGGCATTGTGATAGCCCTCTAAATGGTTATTTGTGCGAGGCATCTCGGAATCCGTTCTTAAGTGAACATTCCAAATATCTATAGGAAACAAAGGAGGTGTTCTGCGTTGTCTAACTCCTCTACCTCGCAAACATCCTATGTACGATATTTCAAAATAAGACTAGTTCTTGAGGAAGATCGTCATCGTCAACAAGCTCTTCGAATCCATCAAGCACATCACTTGGGGGAAGAAAGGCTAACGCAGAAAAACATCTTATCTTAATGCTGAACTCATTGTCATGATGGTACCTATCTTTGAAGCCAATTTCACATACTTTTCTGTAAACACTTTGAGATAAATGAAAAAGACAACATGAAACGGAAGCACTTTGAAACACAGATTTGAAACTATTAATGTGTGCTTTTTCAAAATCCATCATGATGCTTACAGGGTTCAGTCCTGGCCGTAATTCCATAAGCTGGTTAAAAAGGAGGTTGTGAGATTCTTGCCTCTTGTTTGGCAGCAGTGCAAATAATCGTGGAACACTGAGTAAACCCACTTGAATATGTAGCGTGTACAACTGATAGAATATAGATGGGGAACACTTGAAGGTTCCATCCCCCGCCCAGTGTTTTACATTAACTAAGTCATCAAGGCCTTTATTTGTTGCAAACACAAGTAGTCTATCTTTATCAGATTGCCCACTATCAAACTGCAAGAAAAGTTCACCACTATCAAGGAACTTGTATTCATCAGGTATCTCGTAACTATATCGAGTGTGAGGGATTGGAGGAGCGCTTACTTTTGCTTGACGCCAGTTCCTTATATTACGACTTACACGCACAGTTGAGGGCAAAAGAGCCATTTCATTTTCATCAAGCATTTCACAAAGAGACGAAATTAATGAACGAGAAGATTCCTGGCAGGCAGATGCCTGTGATTTTAGTTCAGCTAAAATTTTACGCACTTTCGGTTTAGAAGCACACGAACTGTGATGATGTTCACCGACGTTCTTGATTATATCATAATCTTCATCATGCGTCATAGTGTGGACTCGAGCTTTGCAGGACTTGATTTCACATTTCCAGTACTGAAGTCTTGGATCCGTCACCATTTAGTTTATGTTTCTCATATATATATATATATATATATATATATATATATATATATATATATATATATATATATATATATATATATATATATATATATATATAGTTCATGTTATCCACAAGTTTCTTTCCTCCCCGGGTGCTGTTAAAAACATAAGGCATGGTGACCGTATATTTCCTTTTAAAAGTAATAAACAAAGAAGTAAGATGTTGATGGGACTGGTAAACCTTGAAGAGTCGAAATACAAACTACAAAGTGGTAGAGATAGTTTCTGGTAGTCTCCATAGAGCGACAATTTTAGTCAACTACCTAGCGTGCATGTAAACAAGCAATTCTATTACTAAAATTATGTACTTTTACTTGTTTCCTGTTTCGTAAATTTTTTGTTTTGTTTTCTTCTTCTTTTATCTATTTACTTTTTTTAGACGGTAAATGATGATGATTATGAAACTGAGAATTAACAGAACCTTTTTCTGAACTAAAAAAGAAAGATTAAAAGTTGTATATTCAACGAAAAAAGAAAGGAAAAAAGTGGGAGTGAAATTACCGGGAATCAAAATGACCGGGAGTCAAATTACCGGGAGTCAAAATACCGGGAGCCAAAATACCGGAGTCAAATTACCGGGAGTCAAATTACCGGCCACCATTATATCATATGTATATGTCTAACACACACATCTATATATATATTGCTATGAATACACCTTTGATACTTACAGAATTCTGGGCACAGATAATCGCAGGGAGTTCTTTACATTATCAAGAAATCTACTGTATTTCATTAAAACATCTGACTAAATAGACTGATTTAGGCAACTTCGCAGACAAACAAATCAAGGGAAATTGTGTGGCCTGGGGACTTATTCATGTAAGGGAAGATTATGTAAACTCAGGGGGTTCTCTTAATTAATTATATTTACATAAGAAACACAGATCAGAAGAATGATGAATTACTGGGCAGGTAAAAATAAGGTCCTGCTAAATGAGTGAATTCTATTCAGGAGAAAATACTCCACACCGATGATGTCTTCAAAACAGGAACAGCCGAGTCCTATCTGCAATATATGCAAGATGGTACTTGCAAGAATAATAAGACACTCTAAGGGAACTGAGGTAATGCACAGATATTGCCAAATGACTCAGTTCAACACTAAATGCATAATTATGTTAACACTTGATGCTCCAACACAAATTACTGAAGGTGATCGCACAACGGAAATAGAAAATAAATCAGACAGAGAACTAACAGGAATCATAACTGACTAAGAAACCTTATTCCAGTACATTACCTTTGTCAAGATGACGATGTCCTCGTTCAATAGGGCGCCAACGCTGGAGGAGGAAATTAAGGGGATACCACTACAAAATTATACTGGTTAAATCCTCAGGGTCGAACACATGGAGGGTACAAGGGACAGGCAAAGGTAAGGATATCTGTCTTGGTGGAGTTCTGAGTGCTTTTCTCTCTCGACTGCTGTTGAATCGTCTATATCTAACCTCAGGGGATTGCTCCTGGGCATCTGGATAGATGGTGCAAAAGGTCAATCTTCACCTCGTTTTCTATAGCATGCATATGGCATCCAGTCAGACCTCATGGAGATTACCAGGGCCCAGGCGGTGTGGTGCCAACTTTCTCTTATTTGGCTCCCCCCTTGCCCGTTATCTGACGCCATCGAGGAAGGCCTCTTCGAAGGTCACCTGGAAACAAAGCCTTCGGCAATCATTTTGAACATAGAGAAGGATTAACCTCTTAAGCGTCACCCATGCGATAATATGTTTACCATGATCTACTCGGTACCGCCTTCAACATGATATTACGTTCAAGACTTAAAATGCCCGTGTCAAGCTGTCAGTCCTGTAATAATATGTTTATTCATATAGAAAGTGTAGGAACATCATTTGGTAGCACTCTCAGCACACGTAGGCTGTAAATGGAAACTTATTTGCTTTCTGGCAACGTTTTCCTGGTGGTTGCTTGATGCTAGAAAGCTGGTTTTCTTTCAGTGCACTTTGTGCATTTATCCAGAGAAGTTGACTTTTTGCTCCTTTCACAATGAGTGTCCTGAAGAGGAGGTGTATTTCTTCAGGAGAGATCAATCAAATAATAGCTGAGGAGTCATATTGATAACCTATTTGATGATGAGAGCTCTAGTTCTGAATCCTCCAGTGATGAGGATATTAAAGGAACAAACTTTTCTTCCGATAGCGGGAGTGAAGATGACTTTTATTGCTGAGTGACTGGACGACCAGAGGGAGAGACAGAGAGATCCCTTTGCTTTTGTTTCTGATCCCAGCGTGAAATTTACAGTTGTGGGTAAAGAGAACCCATTAGAATATTTTGAGAACTACCTTGATGATGAAATCATTAATTACCTCGTGAAAGAAACAAACAGATTTGCAAATCAATTTCTAGATGAGAATGTAGAACATTTGTCACCACAATCACGAGCACATAGATGGTTTGACACTTGCTCAAGCGGAATGAGAGTCTTTATAGGTCTACTTAAGGCATTGATTCTAAGTGTGATAATTCAATGTATTTCTCAACACGAGAGAGTGTTTCTTCTCCTTTTTTCGAAAGGTAATGAGTGGGTGTAGGTTTGACTTGTTGCATAAATTCTTACATTTGGTTGACAATAGTAATATAACAGATGGACCAGGAAGGAAGTTGGCAAAAATAAAGCAATTCACTGATCTTATTCTGAAGAAATTTATGAACAATTACATTCAAAGTAGGAACGTTTCTGTTGATGAGTCTTTGTTAGGATGGAAGGGAAATTTATCATGGGTTCAGTATATACCAGCTAAACGTAAAAGGTTTGGAATAAGGTTTTATGAACTTTGTGAAAGTCCTACTGGTTATATATGGAACTTTTTCATTACGCAGGTAAAGACACACAATATGTGGAAAAGTGTATGGATCTTCCTGTGTCTAATAGGATTGTTTCCTCTCTTATGGACCTTCTTTTGAACAAGGGCTATTGTTTATATACAAATAATTTTTATACAAGTCCAACATTGGCAGATGAAGAAACTGACACTGTCGGCACTGTAAGGGTCACTAGAAAGGGCGTGCCAGCAAAAATAAAAGGAACTAAACCAAAAAGAATGGTACTGAAATGGAAAGATAACAAGGATATTTGTGTTCATTTTTTGATCGCAAGAAATAGACTGAAGAAATATTACAAGAAAGTATGTCGACATTTGTTAGACATATCTCTTCTGAATTGCTATGTTACATATAGAGCCCTTGGTGGGAGGGTTGTAAGACGTGAGTTTATTTTGAGGATTAGTGAAAGACTGATTATAAAATATGCAGAAGAAAGACCTGTTCCCTTGCGCAGGCCCCCACGACTTCCAGTGAAACCTTTGCGGCTAATTGGCAGGCACTTTCCTGATTATTGTCCACCTACAGATAAAAAGAAGAGGCCACAAAGAACTTGTGCTCAGTGCTGGAAGAACAACATAAGAAGGGATAGTTCATATTGGTGTAAGGACTGTGAAGTAGGACTGTGTGTGGCCCCTTGCTTTAGAGATTGGCATACAAAAGAATAATAGTGCATGTATCTGTAACATTTTTCATTCAGTATTATGTAGTCTTTTGAAATAAAATAATAGTAGTATTAATTGTTTTTTATTCTGTCATTTAATTAATATTCCTACACTTAACTACAAGTATGAATTATAAGCATAAAAATGAATATTAACTTTGAAAAACTATCATCAGTGAAATGACCTTTAACTACAAAAAAAAGTTTGATGGTACGTTAGCAGCGAGGTCGTCTGGGACTGGGGGACGCTTAACAGGTTAAAGGCTTAACCATTTTGGGAATGAGGGCGAGAGTTTGTGAAGGGGCGAATGAAAACCCCACAGTTCCAGTAATTAAAACAATTACAATTAATTTTATTTCTTTCTCTGTTATGTTATGGATGTAAAAATGGGTGAGATTGCTTGGAAAGAAGTTTCATTTGTCGCACCTCCCCAACCAAGTTAGCATTCACACCCTAGATTGGGTGAGAATGATTACCAGCAAGCAAACTCACTTAAAGACTTTACTTCACTTCAAGAGGCAAAACAACACTGTGAGATTTACGTTAATGCAGAATAAATACTTGCTGCTAGAAATTACATATTCTTATCATTAAATTCCTATTACGTAAAGGCAACATATGATGAATGTTAATCAGAATATTTTCACAACGTGATGGTATAGTTAAAACAGTGAATTAATACTAGCTTAATTCTAGAGATACTTCATGCACTGTTGATAATAACTCAAGTATGAGTTTTGCATACATGCAGTTAGTCTGCCTTGAAGAGGCGTTACAATAAGGTAAACGTGGGCTCAGGTGTTTCCACGATACTTGAGCAACGTTCTGAGACTCGAGATTTATTAAAGAGATTCACAATGAAAATAGATGACAAATTCAGAGTAATCAATGATTGTTAATAAAAGATGATGATTAAATATGCGGAAATTATTTTCTCTAGCCTATGGAAAATGGCTATGGTCATTCTTTAGCTCAAGAAGGCCACAAAGGTAGCCAGAGGACGCGACTCCTCCAGCAGGATCATTTGCCAACATCCACAATAATGGCACTGTGTCAAGTGGGCACTCATGGTAATACCTAATGGCTATGGCATATCTTATTTTTAATATCATGCTGTGATAGGCATGAAAGGGGATTCATGGGACTTATAAAACTGGAATATCTGTCAAGGGCACTCTGCATTGGCAGAGGGAAATAAAGTAAAATGTGAGCCTTTGTAAGGCGTATAATAAATGTGATCAATAATCAAAATAAGAAAGGGGAAATGTCAAAGGAAAAGAATAAATTAAAGAGATATAAGGAAAATACATAGTTGAAGGACCCTGACATCCTCTTCTGGATAGAGGTGCCAAAGTCTTCGTAGGGGAAAAGGGATGGCACTGTGCCAGTTTGGCACCGGTGCCAGAAGAGCTCGGTGGCTCTCTTTAAGCTACCTTGAATTATCCACGCCTGTGGTATTTCCTCCGTGGATTCCCTTAGGGGGATGGTGTGTTTTGGCCGGGGAATTGGTGGAAACCGAGCCCGAGGAGGGTATTTGGAATGCCACCTGTGTTGGCTTCTTTGACGGCTGACGCAAGGGCTTTCTTTGCAAGCTCTATCACGATCTGTTGCAGTTCCTTGAGTTCATCGGTCATTTGAGACATGGCAGAATCCTTACTCACTGTTGTGTCTGTGGCGGACTGAGACAGAGAGGAAGCGATCATGGGGGGCATGAGAGGCTCGCAGGTCAGATTGACCAGCGCAGGCATGGGCACTGGCACTAAGGCAGGGTCAGGCACTAATATTTGATTTGGAATTTGCTCGTTGTTCGGGACAGATGGAGCTTGGCACTGCTCAGTGCACCCAAGTGGCACTGGCAGAGATTGTGAATTGAGGTTGGGATCTCCTGGAGAGGGATGTAACTGGGGCCCTGGCACTGGCACTAGGGCAAGGCCGGGCACTGGAATGGGATCTGGAATCGATCTTGATGGAGGGCGCCACTGCACATCATACTCAGGTGGCACTGGCAGTGGAATGAATGCAGGCGTTTGAAGCTTACTCGTGCCTAATGAATGATTTGGGGAATAGGACCCCTGGATTGCTGTGACTTAGTTGGGGACTGGAAGTCCTGTCCCAGGAGGATATCATAACCTCCATGAATGTATCTAGCTACTGCGAGGTCACAGATCTCAGATCCATGAGGTCTCATGATCCCCAACTTGACAGCAGGAAGTATCATCTTAAAGTGATTGATACCTTCAATTGTGACAAGTTTACGTCTGTTAATAGTAGCTCAACGGGGAACTTTGTCTTCCCTTATGAGGGACATTTGTGTGCCAGAGTATCAAATGCCTTGACCTGGCTGACAGGGCATCTCCCTCAGGGAGGTGCCACATGTATGGGACCCTAGGCTGGAGGACCTAAGGATGTTGGGTCGGTGACTGCCAAGGCAAGGACAGGCATACTTGACTTATTATTACTAGGGAATTTTGCCCATTGGGCAGAGTGCCCATAGATTTTGCAAGCTGGGCAATAAGTCTGGCTATAATCTTTACCTGGCACTCTCCCATTGGAGGGAGTAGACCCTTTACCTTTCATCCACTGCCCAGGCGTGGCTTGTTGGGGTGTTGTCCTGTTTGAGGATGTAGAGGGGTCTTCTGGCAAATTCTCAGCCTTCAAGCAGCATTGTTCAGTAGGGTGCCCTGTTCTCTTACAGTACCCACACACGGGTTTCTTATGGGGGTGTCCATTTTTGGGAGGTTGAGGCAGGCGAGGAGGGATATAATTTTCATCCATGGGAACTAAGATGGGGATGGTGTATCCCAAATGTCAGCCCAATGACAGCACTCGAACGCTGTCTTAGGCACCTCGTCACATAGATGGGTGGCAAGGACTGGTGAGGCATAATGTAAAAAGTCCTTGAGCTGGAGGAGTTCGAGGATTTCCTCTGCACTCATGGCTTTGAGAGATTCTAGCCATCGTTTTAAGGCTTGGGTCTTTTTAAAAATCCACTCAAACCAGGTTTGGCCTGATACTTTGGGCTTAGTTCTCCACCTTTTCCTCCAACAGTTGGGAATTATTTCAAAAGCTTTTGTAATGGCTTGGCGGACAAGGGCAAGATTTCCTTGATCTTTGAGTAGGGGGAGGGGAGAGCATTGAATGCAATGGCACCCTTCCCTTCAAGGTGCTTTCCCAGGATCAGAGGCACTTCTTCAGTAGAGGGCTGATAGGTCGTCAGAACCTTTTCAATATGGTCGAGCCAGGCTTCAGGCTCGGCTTCATCCCATTTTCTTATGAGGGAGCCTACACTGCTGGGGGTTGAGTGAGGAGAGGGTGTTGGTGTGTTGCACATGTTGTGAGCTGCCATTGCAAGCTGATGAGCTCTTTCTTTCTCCCTCTCCTGTCTTTCTGCCTCTTCTCGTTTCTCCCAGGCTATTCTTTCTTTCTCCTTATCCTGTCTGTCTTTCTCCTTCTCCTGTCTCTCTGCCTCTTCTTGTTTCTCCTGGGCTATTCTTTCTTTCTCCTTCTCCTGCTTTTCTTTTGCCTTCTCCTGCCTTTCTTTCTCCTTCTCCTGCCTTCCTTCTCCTTCTCCTGTCTTTCTGCCTCTTCTCGTTTCTCCCGGGCTATTCTTTCTTTCTCCTGCTCATTAAAAATGAATGAAAATTAGTATGTCTGAATAAGACAAATTTCAGGAAGACTCAGTTGTTTGTAATGAATGAAGATTAGCCCAAGCTAACATAAGCCTTTATGTATATTTTATTTGTGGAGATAAGCTGCAGAACTAATAAAAGGCTTATGAGGGTTATACACTTATGGTGTGTAAAAGAAATTTTCCTTGTACTGTCAAAATAATTTAAATGTGGCGTAGTGAAAACAGTACATCGATTCTATTGAAATATTAAAATCTCCCATGCCCTATGGTAAGACAAAAATGCTTAATCTTAACATGCACGGGGCAGTCCGGACTGCTGAGAGGTTATGCATGGGGAAGGAAGAAATTATTGTTCTCCATTATCAAAACAAACCTTAGCTTGCACATGAAAAATAACAGTACTCTAATGTTTACTTCTGGTCTTGTGACATCTGCCATCAATGAATAATGAGTCAGGTGGTCGGGCTACTCTTGACCGCTTGTCTGGCTTGCCTGGGTAACCCTTTTTCCCATGCTTTGGGGAGCTCCACAGTAATGAATGAAAGAGGAAGTTCTCGCGGATATTCTTCAATAAATAAATTTACAGGAATACTCCGGTCTCACTAAGGAATATTCGACTCAGTTAAAGAATTAGAATTTTTACTCTCAGAAATGCTGCGATATGCACAGACGTAAGGATAAAAGTTAGTGAGCATAAGAGAGGGATTTATATATGAGTGCTGTGCGTGCATTGTTGAGAACAATGGGATTCCCAATAGAACTCTAAATTAAAGATGGTGGACAGTTAGGGATGGGGCCATGTGGTCTGGAATTGAAGATTCTGGGTCAGAATATATTATTCTCTCGTCTTAAGAGCAGAAATTTAGATTCCTAAATACTTCCTAGCTTTTCCTATCAATCAAGCGAGAGAGAGAGAGAGAGAGAGAGAGAGAGAGAGAGAGAGAGAGAGAGAGAGAAGATAAATCCAGCGATGCAAAAATAGCTGGGGTCAAAGCCTTGCTGGTCGTGTACAGTGTGCCTATTTGGGAATTCGGGACTTTCAAATTGTCCCTATCACATGGACGAAGGAATAGGGGCTCTATTCCTTTTTATTAATTCTTCAACTGAGTTGCTCCCTAGCTTCCTATTCTTAAAACATGCAGCTAACAGCACAAAAATCTTGTGGAATGGTTAATACGCTCTCTCTTCTTATGAACTAAATTGGCATGCACATGGACTATCAATTACCTAACACTGATTGCAGTCACTTTTCTCAACTAGCATAAAGCTAAACAAAATATTTCGACACGTACTTATGCTGTGGGACTGGCTCTTCTCAAGTGCTTAAAATGGAAGGGGTATGTTACCAGGGACGTCTCTATTTATGCAGACCAGCTAGCAGTTCCCATTCTGCTGATAACTGCAAGCAATTGCATACTTGGCAAAGGTCAACAATTGCTATGAATATACCTTTGATATTTACGGGATTCTGGGCAGCACGGATAATTGCAGGGAGTTCTTTGCAATTTCAAGAAATCTACTGTATTTCATTAAAACATCTGACTAAATAGACTGATTTAGGCAACTTTGTAGACAAACAAATAAGGGAAATACTGTGGCCTGGGGACTTCTTCATGTGAGGGAAGATTACGTAAACGCATGGGGTTCCCTTAATTAATTATATTTACATAACAAACACAGATCAGAAGAATGATGAATTACTGGGCAGGTAATAATAAGGTCCTGCTAAATGAGTGAATTCTATTCAGAAGAAAATATTCTACACCAATGATGTCTTCATAACAGAAACATCGCAGAGGGGTAGATTAAGGGGTGGCATAAGACCACTGCACATGAGGATAGAGACGGTTACTTGCAAGAATAAGATGCTTAAAGGGAACTGAGGGAATGCACAGATAGTGCCAAATGACTCGGTTCAACACTAAATGCATAATTATGTTAACATTTGATGCTCCAGCACAAATTACTGAAGGTGATTGCACAATGGAAATAGAAAATAAATCAGACAGAGAAATAACAGGAGTCGTGACTGACTAAGAAACCTTATTCCGGTACATTACCTTCGTCAAGATGACAACGTCCTAGTTCAATAGGGCGCCGATGCTGGAGGAGGGAATTAAGAGGATGCCACTACAAAGGTATACTGGTTCAATCATTGGGGTCGAACACGTGGAGGGCACAAGGGACAGGCAAACATAAGGATATCTGTCCTGGGTGGAGTTCTGAGCGCTTCTCTCTCTCAACTGCTGTTGCATCGTCGACATTTAACCTCGGGAGGATTACTCCTGGGCATCCAGATAGATGGCCCAAAAGGTCAATCTTTGCCTCGTTTTCTATAGCGCGCACATGGCAGTCATTTTGAACAGAAAGAAGGACTAAAGGCTTAACCCTTTTGGGAATGAGGGTGAGAGTTTATGAAGGGGCGAATGAAAACCCACAGTTCTAGTAATTAAAACAATTGGAATGAATTTTAGTGTGAGGTTGCTTGGAAAAGAAGTTTCATTCATCAATATATATATATATATATATATATATATATATATATATATATATATATATATATATATATTATATATGTGTTAAAATTGTGTGTGTGTGTGTGTGTGTCTACACACACATATATATATTATATATATATATATATATATATATATATATATATATATATATATATATATATATCTCATCATCATCATCATTAAACTTTTTGTCTGAGAGTTGGGCCATCAGAAGCTGTTCTCAGTAAGTCTTTTGGGGTGCTGTCACTGACCCCATGCCATTTTTAACGCTTGCTGTGATCACACCAATCATCTAACTATGAAGTGCTTAGGTCAAGAGAAGCACAACGTGTCAATGTAAAGAGAAGAGTGAATGGTTTAGTGTAACAGTGGGTGTGGGGAAGTACCTGCTATTTCCTTTCGTTCCCCTCCCCCTCTTTCCCTTGGTTATTATTACCTGTTATTCACCCTTATTCTAGTCATTCCTCTGCTTTTTCTTGTCCTTACAGTTTCACTACAATCCAGTTAGTGGGTAGAAAGCTCTTGGCTCTTTTCAAGCCCAAGTAAGCATCTTAGTGGAATGCAGATTATTTGAGGATTTGAATCATTGCTTTTAGTAAGACATTTGAATTAAAGTTGCATATCCAGATGGTTTAATATTAGGCTTATAGCTTGGCCATCTCAATGAGTTCAGTTAAGAATACGATAGGTACTTCCCTAAATAATGGGTGGTTACTGGATGTCACTACTAGATTTAAGATGTTCCATTGTAAGCCTCACCCAGGAGATAAGTGTTTCCCACCCTTTCACTTTCTCTTTTCTGTTGTTTCCCCCGAAACAAGCATGCACAAAATGTTGCTACCCTCGTCATCACTTCTCTTTTGTCATACTGTATGCCATGAGTGTTAGTCACCGCCAGTGAATTTACTGTGAGTCTCTAGAAAACAAGAACCAGGTAGCACATTCGTGATGGTCACCACTGAAGATTTACTGATATATAAAATGAATTTTTATCTTGCCTCTAATTAAGTATATTGATTTCAGATTGTCATTACTGATTAGATCCTCTTTTTCATTTAATTTCGAGATGTTTATTTATGTCATGGAACTTAACTAGCCAAGTACAACGGCATATTTCCCTGTATGGAATTTCAGAAGCATGTCACATACTTTGGAAACAAAGTTAATGTTAAATGCTGAGGCAATCATCTAGAGTCTTGATGTGTTTGTCCTCTCAAGTACTCCTGTTAGATACTTTTTTTTTATTGGAGTGATAGGAAGTCCTTGTAGACTGGTTAGTGTAGTAGGTAATGGTAGAGACCATCCATTAGCTCCTGGTAATCCATTTGGTCAATAAAATTAAGCGTTAGGTATTTTTGGAGGATGTTGTGCTTGCAGACTACTGACTACTTAGTTATGGCCCTTTTCCTTTCTCTATCCAGAAGGACAAGATGGCACTATACTGACCCATTTACAGATGATTATTTAATTTAAAGGTAATTTGCCTGTTCATCACTGTGCATAAGATTTTCAGGTCATATGCGTAATATACAATAGTTTCCAGCATCCAGAGCCTGTAGATGTAGCCTACACATTAATACAGTGACAGGTGACTAACTTCACCTTCATGGCTGCAAGCCTCTCTGGTCTGCTTGGCTGATGAGGCTGTATCACCAAAGAGCAATGGGCTAAAGGTATTAAAGCTATTGTCACTTTGCAACATGATAACATCCTCAAGCCTCTCCTGTGCATATATGAAGAATTATAGTAGATGGAGCTGAAAAGGATAGCAATATTGTCAAGCAAACTTCCTGGTCAGTGGGGCCTTGTTCTCCTGGAAGTGTTGGTTCAGTTATGCAAGCTGAAAGTATAGATCCCTTTGTTCACACGTAAAAGGGCAATCACATTCATTGTTATTGTATGTCCTTTTTTATACGCTTTTATTTAGCTTGCCTTTTTGTCTGTTTGTTTGTTCATCTTGGGCAAATCTTGTAACTCAATTTTCTACCTGTTTCCTTCATCCAATGGACTTGAAATTTTGCATAGTTACTCAATCCCGGTGACAATACAACCTTACATGATCGGTAGGTCAGCAGTGACCTGTAGTGACCCTACAGTGACCACTCCCAGTATCTCAGGATGTGTATGAAACTCTTCAGATTTTTCACAACTTCTTTGACTCAGTAAATAACTCTACGGATTTTTCAAACCTTCTTTGGACCAACTGGATATCAATTTCATTAGCTACAATTATAAATCGGTTACAGTTTCTGTCAAAACTAAAAAGTATAACAAAAAAATTAAATTTGTTTTTAAACACACTTTTATTAAAATGCACTAAAAAGTGAAAAATAATTTTTTGAGACACCAGGATTTTCTTACAATTAATCATGTCTACAAAAATAAAAGCGTGGGCGCCAAACATGGAAGGAAATACTACAAGAGATTAAAAAAATATATTTCTTTTCTTGTAGCATTTCCTTCCAGGTTTCGCACCCACGCTTTTACTTTTGTACACATGATTAATTGTAAGAAAATCCTGGTGTCTCAAAAAATTATTTTTCGCTTTTTAGCGCATTTTAATAAAAGTGTGTTTAAAAATTTTTTTTTTCTGTTCATACTTGTAGTCTGCAAAAGATCACAGTGGTTGTGCTTTTTGTGAGCAATAAACATTGAAAGGGCAAAACTGATGTGCCTGATCATAAGTAATTCCCATTTCAGCTAAACAAAATGGCATAGATGTGTGTTGTGGCCCACTATAGAGAAAAATTAATTTCTACCTGTACTGTTTTGCCCTTTACTAGAGAGTTTACCATGTCAGTCATAGGTCCAAAATGACCAAATTTACCATGTGGTTGTTCACAACCGGAATTGCAGCAGGCACTGTAGGCTGCTGGGTAGTAGGGGTAGGGTAGGTGTATTGACCTTCTGTTACTTTGTCATCATCACACTTCCTTTCAGTTATGGTGTGACTACATACAGAGGAATATATGGTGCCACCCATCTCAATTTCACTATTCTATTCTATCTGTTCGGCATACAAAAAATAACAGTGACCTCCCTTGAGATACCTAAGACTAAGACTAAGTTGATAACTTTATCGCATTGAACCTTGTGTGCTGCTTATTTGACACGTGTCATACTGCTATGGTTACCCTAGCAGAAGTAGCACTGCAGAGAACTACTGATGTGTTTGTTTTTACTGTTATGACTGCCTCTATTAACCAGGCCTGCATGAGAAGTACAGGGCTGAGGCTGCTTGGTGTTTAATACTAGAACGACTGAGCAGTCATTTTGACAGCAATTCCACTTTGAAATGTATGTATTTTCTGTATTTTTTCCCCAAACAACATGATTCTCCTTGACTCTTCCTAATTCACCACAATGTATATTGAGCTAAAAGAAAACTGAAATTTGTTTATTGTTCTATGAGATATGGCCTTTACGCCTTCAGTGACCAAACAGTCATTTTAACCGTTAATCTATATGGGGAGTTATGTTGTTTATTATGACGTGGCATTATACACACATTTTGTGACTCATTATCAAGTATATGATAATGAGCCAGTTAGTTGGTATTGAGCTTAAATCCAGGGAATATGTCTACAAAATGGTTTCTTTCGGACAACGAAATTCTAACAGTGTTGACTACCATATGCTCTGATTCCAAGGGTAATCTAATATCAATCTGACAATGAGGAAGAGGAATATATTCCAAATGCTGAAAATCCATCCACGTCTGCTGAAGAAGGCAATAATGGTGATACAGCACAAAGCAGATGTACTTTTGATGAAGAAGGAAATGAAGTAGATGTGGTAAGGTCTGGGAATATCAGCTCTGTTTTGACAGCAAGGATGGAACACAGTGGGAAGTTAGTGAACAAAATGAAATCGACACCAGAAGAGTTGCAGCCCAAAGTATTCTACGAGAATTGTGTGGACCTGCATCGTTTGCCAAATGTGAAATTATTCAAGGAAAAGTTCAGTGCTTAAAGATTACTCATAGATGACCACATTATCAAACACACAATTGGGTAATGAAATTGAAGCTTGCATAAAATTGGAGAATGATTCTTGGATCACAATATTTGAAGAGGTGTATGCAACTATAGGCATTACATAAGCCCGAGGAATTCTCGCTAAAGGCCAGTAGAACGTTTTTCCGTGAAACAGTGTTAAGAAATTGTTTAAAATAAATTATGAGATTTTTTAGATATGATGCCAGATCAACAAGATCCACTTAATTGCAAACTTATATATTTACACTGAATTCTGAAGTTGGGGACAGATTTATCAAAGACTGTATTGCTTGCCACAGACTACATGAAAATATAGCCATGGATGAGCAGTTATTTTAATACCCAACAAAATGTAGGTGTTCATTCATACAGTATATTGGTTAGCAGCTGATTTAAGATCAAAATGCATGCTCAAAGGATTTCCATATCTTGGTGAAGACCACAGTCGTCCTGCAAATCAACCACTCCCCGAATGTGTTCTGAAGCTACAGGAACCATACTTGGGAAAAGGAAGAAATGTGACAACGGACGAGTTTTTCATTTCCACAGAACTGCAGAAAGATTAAAAGTTAAAATCATTAATTTGTCTTGCGGGGACGCGTGGTCAGTTGTGTTTGAGGAGAGACTCCCACATGCGTCAAAAATTCTCGTGACAGCCTCTACAGCACACGAGTTATGAAAAATAATCAGTGCATTCTGACAGTGTATCAGTGTAAACCAAACAAAAATGTACTCATATTTAGTAGCATTCACAGAAATGTAGACGGTGGAAATGATGCAAAGAAAATTCCTGAAAGTGTGAATTACTGTAATTCTTCAAAGTACAGAGTTGGCATAGTAGATCAAATGGCTCGGTTGTACAGCACTGAAGCAGCTTCACGAAGATGGCCAATCGAAGTATTTTATTATAGGTTATACTTGATCTAGCAGGCATCGATGCATCAGTTCTTTATAGAGAAGTTACAAGTCGAAAACTCTCCCGTCATGATTTCCTTCTTCAGTCAGCCGAAGAACTTAGGAAATGTTAAAAAATAACAACAAGGAAAACAGCAGTGAAAGCGACATTGATGCTGAAGCAGAAGTTTCCATAATTTCTAAGAAAAAAAATCAGCGCCAAATGGGATACAGCAATGGAAAAATAAAACTTCAGACTATGCCACCAATGTAAGAGATCTGTACGTGAAAAATGCGCATGCGCAAACAAGGTGCTCACGAAACTTCTTTGCAAAAAATGTCCTTGAAAAAATTGACATTACTCTAGAGTAGAAAGTAAGGAAATTTAAACTGACAATGCAATATCGCACGGGTATATTTTACTATTTCTTTCTTCAGTCCTTTATTTTTATTGTAAAAACTAGTTTGTAAAAAAAAAATTTGGCAAATACTTCACTATACTGACAATAACAACGTCAATAGAAACTCGCATGCTGTCATTTGACAGTTATTACCCATTATTATGAAGTTCGGGCTTAGAAAAAAAATTCTAATCTATTATTATAATTAATCTTAATCTTGTAATTGCTTATAATATTTTTCTTATTTCAATACTTCAATGCAGCAAATAATATTTCAGTGTGGCAAATAATATTTTATCTCTTAGTTTTGATAAAAACTGTGTAAGCTTTAGTTTTGATAAAAACTGTGTAAGCTTTAGTTTTGATAAAAATTGTGTAAGTTTTTTGTGAGATAATTGTGGAATGTTATACAACTGCCAAAGTCATATTACCGCCTATGATTATTTATACACCAGTGAATTAGGATCAAAGCGAAAATGTAGATTCTTTTACAATGTGCATACATGCACAGTCATTTTGACCACTCAGCCGTTGCACAGTAGATGGGAACCATTGGTGGATGTCCTAGTGTTAACAAGTTGTTTATAACTCAATAAGTGAGTGTGATTCAAAGGGCAAGGTTGCTGTGTTGAGCATGTAGTGTTAGCTGTCTGATAGCAAAGTGTTTTTGGGTAGGGCATGCAAAGACTTGGCACAGTGTCTTGGGTTCATCCTTAAGTTGTGTAGAGATAATCATGTATATACTTTATTATGTAAGAGGATTAAAGTATCTTCTGACAGGTTTCCCATAATAATTTCTCCCCACCATGTCAAAATTGACCATTTTTGTAGCGACATTTTGGTGCTGCTGTGACAAGTGTTTCTAAAAGGAATAGAATTCACTTAGTTCTATGACATTGTGCTGTTATCTTGATAGGTCTCCCTTTTGCCTGAGAAGGTAAGACTGTAGGGATGCAGCCTCAACAAATGTCTCATGTGGTAGGTTGATAGCTATGTTGAGGCTGTAGACCATATCGATGCTGCGGCCCTTCAGGCGGCAATGCAGCTGCATAAGCGCCACAACTCCAGATTCATAATGGTATAGATTACATTCACAAATTTTTGTCAGTGCTGGTTGATGCCAGCTTCTATAACTTGTGGTTTAAGTTAGAAGGTCCTAATTAATTGCTTGAATATGCTGATAAGTTGTTGATACTAGATCTTCTCAAAAGGAATGTTTTCCACATTGTTAGTTGTCAAGAGGACTAAATCTCGAGTAAGGCAAGGAACCTCTGTAATGGAGGACTGTAAGCGTGGCGATTAATATGAAAGAGAAAAAAATTATGCATGCATAACCACAGAGAGAGAGAGAGAGAGAGAGAGAGAGAGAGAGAGAGAGAGAGAGAGAGAGAGAGAGAGAGAGAGAGAGAAATTCAGTACATGTTTATCAAGAGAGAGAAAGTTACTTCCTTGTGCATCCAAAACAAGGAAAAAGGGAACAATAGCTCAAGAAAATGTAAGACGACTATCAGGCTTAATTTACAAATAACCAACGCTTACTGGAACAGTCCATGACAAGAACTTATGGCACTGTTAAAGGATGGTTTACAAAAGTGAAGAAAATAAAATTTAAAAAAGTGATAATTTGTGTGGTGTATGAGCAAGAAAACTGAAAATTTTGTAGGCTAACTAATCAAAGTGCATTGCATGTGAACATACTCTAACAGGAATGGGAACATTTTACACCACTAAAACAATTCTACAAATCAGAGTTAATAAGGACACAGGCAAGACTATACCATCAACAGTGGTATAAAAACAATGATTAAAAAATTGGCTTCAAACTATTCGTATAGCCATTGAACTGTAGGAATAATGCACAAGTATACTTTCCATTAGTGATCGTATAAAGACCGCCTGATTATTTCACAAAAACAGAACAACCCATAAATGTCAAAGAGCGTCCATTACTTGTTAAAGCAATGGTAAATCTCTCAGCCAACAAGACGCAAAGATTGCAGTCAACATACAGGAAAAAATTTCCTTTGTTCATTGTTCACCTTAATATTCCTAACAGCTTATCAGTTGCCTAGCAGCATGAGCAAACTGTGCTTTGGCTCACAATTGCAAATTGTTTGTTCTAGCCTCAGCCAGCACATGCATAAAATCATGCTTTGCCTTAATGGACATATTAAAAAAAATAGTGTCTGCTTATCAGGCACTGACAAGGGTACATCAAACAAGTGTAGAATTAAAGATTGTCATTCTATGTAGATTGCAATACCGTGTTACAGAGAAGCTCACTTACTTGGACTCTACGATGTGCATGTAATTTTCACTTCAGTTTCTAAGGAAGCTACCAGATGATAACTTTAATTGTACCCATAATATGTTTTATATAAAATCCACATGATTCATGTGGGACAACAAAATCAAGGTAACACAACCATAAATTTCTTTACACAGAAACCTAACAGAAGGTGTTCAGTTAACAATATATATATATATATATATATATATATATATATATATATATATATATATATATATATATATATATATATACATACACACACACACACACATATATATATATATATATATATATATATATATATATATATATATATATATATATATATATATACCGTGTGTTTCGAAATTAGAGCCCTCCCTCCACAGAACATATGGAAAGTTATGAAGTTCTCTGCTATAGCCTATCTCCAAGTACATTATTTTAAGTTTCTATTAAGCTATTTTTCATTTTACATTCCTTGTGTTTTTAGGCTGAGTGACGGAGTTAGATACAGCCATGGCAACGACTCTGAGGAAATCAGATGGATTGACCAAAGCCGAGCTATAACCTTCAGAGAGGCCAGGGATGCTAGTGCATCCTTCATTTCACGTTCCTGGATAGCTAAATACATTAAAAAAGATGAATCCTTTGTTAAAAGAAACTGGAACAAAAATCCATATGACTGTCATCACAAAAAGAGTGAGAATCTTGGAAGGCCTGAAGTCCTTTCTCAGGAGTCAAAAGACATCATAGCTGAGGCAGTGGGTAGACCAAGAAAGTCTTTACATAAATTGGTGCTTGAACTAGAAACAAAGGGGAAAGAAGAGAAGTTATAGTGCTGTATATCATGAGTTGAAAAAATCTGGTATCAAGCCATTTCATGTTATCAGCAAGCTCAACATCACTCAGCAACAGAAAGAAAACTGTGCATGGTTTTGTGGTTCATTTCTTAAAGATTGGGATGAAGTTGACTTTCTCCATGTTGCCGCATCAGATGAATTCTTCATTTACACAGCCAAGAAGCCAAATCATAAAAATGACATCATTTGGGCTGCAAAGTTGGATGATATCAGCGATGACGTGTGCTATCACCAAGTTGTGAAATTTCCTGAATGTTTGGGAAATTTTCTCTGTTTCACAGCCAAACGGTTAATTTGGATCATCAAAGAAAAAGGACAGTCATGGAATGGCGAATACTTCAGAGAAACTGTGCTTACTGGTGGAGTATTTCCTTTCCTCAAAGATCCTGAAAATGTGTTATCTGTTGAAGAAGTCACATTTTTGCATGATAAGGCACCATGTTTCAAGGCTCTTCAGACACAGGAGCTGCTTAGAAACAGTGGTATCGATTTCTTCTCGTTAAGTGAATTTCCAGGTAGCTCCCCTGACCTTAATGTGTGTGAAAACATTGGTAGTATCTTATAGATTGTGTTGAAGTGCGCACAGTGAACTATGATGGTATACCAAGCCTCGACAACCTGCGAAGAGAGGTGACCGAAGTGGTCAGGGAAAATGGAGTTTGAGTCTCAGCTTTATTGCAATTTGCTGAAATCATACCCCTCAAGAATGCAGGCTGTGGTACAAGCAATTGGAGTCCACACAAAGTATTAAATACTCAGAGAGAAACTTAAATAAATACCTGTTCTGAATTACTTTTGTTTTTGTCCATATCAATTTTAGTTTATGCTGTTGAAGGGGGGAGGGCTCTAATTTCGAAACACCCTGTATATATATGTTTCAACAGGTTGAAGAAGGACCTGGGGTCAGCTACAGCATCTCTAAAGAATTACAAATAACTGGAAGGCTAACACCCTAGGGAGAAACCAACAAAAAAAAGGAGAGATAATCTGAATATTTAGTGGTAAGATATGGGGAAGGAATATTTAGTGGTAAGATATGGAGAAGGTTAAAGGATAAGTCTATTTTAAAATAAAGGATGCAAATAGTGGCTTACTGTCTGAAAAACGTCCAGTAGTATAGTGGAGTGAGTATGGTAGAGCTGTTAAGTGAAGAGGATAGAAGAGAGGCAAATCTGAATGATCATTGATAAGTATTGTGGAAATGACTCTTGAGGAACTAAGAAAAGCAAGTTAAAAGGTGAAGAATGTAAACCCACAAGGAGTTGATGAGATCACAAATGAAATGTTGCAGAATGACACTGACAGTATAAACATGTGATGAATCAGGGTGAGTAAGGAATGCCTGGTCAAGGTAAACGTTCAGAAGGAACGCATAAGAGGAGTAATTGTTCATTTGTAAAAGGGCTGTTGTAAGACTTATAAGATTGTAATGTTTCCCTAGCATATCGAAGAAAATGTTTGAATTGAGGTAACGAGACCAGAGACTGCTCATAAATGAAGCCGTGTTTGTTACAAAAGGAAGAAGGAACATGGATAAAGTTTTGTTATAAAGCTGGTTTGCTAGAATTTTTAGAATAAAGGCATAAACCTCTATGTGGCATACATGAACCTAAAATAGGTTATAAGAGAATTATTAGGGAGTAATGTGTAGGATGCCAATAGTAAACTCAGTAAAAGCTAACACTTTGAGATCAGTTAAAAATATTTATGGCAGAAGAGAGGCTAAGGTCAGAATATGTCAGTCTCCATTGGAGTTTTACATTCTTATGGAAGTGGTAATGATAGGAGTCGGGGAAAGGAAAGATGATATAAGAACAGGGTTTTGGAATGCAAAAAGAGGTTTATGAAAGATTGCAGACTTAGAATCATTTATGTTTATAGTTGACACATTGCTATTCAGTAGTAATGGAAAGAAGCTGCAGAGGCAGGTCAGAGCATTGGAAAGCAATTGTAAGCAGAGGATTTTAAAACGTGAACGATAGCAGGAGGAAGCGTATGAAGATTATAAGAAGCCTGAAAGATGAGCAATGCTTATCAGCGTGGCTTGTGAAAGAATACAAATGCTTGTTTAATGTGAGTATCTGGGAATATAGATGATGATAGGATGAGAGGAAAGGTAATTGCTGAGGTGGGAGAGATGAGTCAGTTTTCATTAGTGAAAGCAAAGTGTGGTTGCTGAGGGCAAAGGGGAGAAAAAGCAAAACTATAGATTAATTATTTGAATAATATCATTGGGTAAAAACTGATCAAAATTTTGATAATAACTGAAATATAGGAAAGGCATCTTAAAAACCAGCATGGGTGAAGGAGGGATCAGATGTTTTGAGATGGATAGGTCACATAAAGAAAATAGGCAATACCTTTTTGACAAACACACATCATTTTGGGGAGAAGAAAGAAGAGAATTCAGGAAAAATTCTACTTGAATTGGGTGGAAAATGTGTTGCAACAAAAGGCCTGTGATAATCTGGATGTGTGAGAGTGAGGGTAAGAAAGATGTGAGTGACGTATGATGTATAAAGAAGTTTGGCATGCTGTTGATGAGTCTTCTTTGCTTGCAGGTGAATTGGTTGACGTGGAAAAAACTAGTTTTCTGCACCAACGGATCATTGTTAGTCCAGTAATTATAGGATGGAGTAGGCGGAACGGAATGACTGTTTTCTTATCAGTCTTTAACAAATATCGCAGCAGCCTTGCTAAATACAATGCCTGTTTTCCTGTGACTCTTGATATGATTGTACTGTATAATGTCATGCCAGCTTCAAAAAATACTCTCATGCAAGGTTTCATCCCACGTTTCTTCTTCTCACACTGGCTATTACTCTTGTAAAGTTTTGCAAGACATTTCATATAATATTCTGCCCTGCAGTCGTTTTTATTCCATTTGCTTTTTAGCCATCATCTTAGTGTTCTTTAACCCTGCAGCACACTTTTGAGCCTTGAAATCTACCTCTGTCCTCAAGCTTGTGATTCACTCAATATAAAGGGGAGGAATTTTTGAATTGTAATCACAAACATCGTCAGTTTCAACCCTACTTACTTTTTCATTCATCAGAGTCTGTGAAACGTCCAGCAGCCAGATGCGAATACCTTCATCATTTCAAATTTCCACGAATTCCGGAGAAAACGGTAGAAAATGTGAGCGGGTATATAAGTCTTGTGAAATGAACCATAAACTTGTTGGTGCCTAAATATCACCTCTTGTTTGTTATTTGAATGAATAAAAATAAATACGGAATCAGTTATTAAAGCTGATATAGTTTCATGAAAACAAAATGCTGAAGTTCGACACTAAAAATAAGCACTCAGTTTACCTGCTGATTGACAGAGCGCCGGAAGTTGATAGATTGTAGTCAAGTAGAGAATACAAACTAAAAGCTTCGCTTTTTTTTTTTATAAAGACCATACTTACATTTATTCGCGTACTATTAGTAAACTGGACGTTTTCTCACAGAATGTGAAGCGGTTGAAAGTTTTTGCATCACTTGGTCAGCAATCAGTGTGCCGTGCCGTCTTCTTTGCTGCACATATTCTGTGACTCACCGCTTCTGTCAGCTACGACAACCCTTTCCTTTACATTTCCAGTCAAATACCTGTATGAGTCAGCCGCTTCCATTCTTCTCCACCACCCATATCAACGTTCCTGAGCATTAACACACATGTATGTGTTTGTTTGCACCTGAGAAAAGACAGGACTTACTGTAAAATGACTTACTTTAATATTAATGCTTTATTGTCTGAATCATGGCTGAACCCTGGTGCTTGCAACTTCCACAACATTAGGTGCTTCATACACCTAAACAGAAGAGTTATTGGCCATTCACTTGTTTCGCATGCACACTTGTTCTGCCTGAATTTTGAGGCCTCTCTTTTTTAATGTTGCTGTCTTTCAGCTCTCCTTCCTCCCAACAATTCAAACTGGACACCTTTCACCAGCCCACCATTATTCTTTCTTTCTGTAGATCTGAACCATCTCCGATGCTCCCCGTTTTGCCACTTTTCTGTACTTGTACATTTTCATACCTATCACATATATCCTATATGACTTATACTACACAATTAGTTTGGACCAGCAACTTGAACCTTTTCTTTCATCGCAGTCAGCACCCACACTTCACTTCCATATATGAGAGATGGCTCAATAGTATTTTCACACATTTTCCTTCATCTTTTGCACACATATACTGCTTACCTGCTTCCTTATTATGTGACTCATCTCTTTCTCTCATCCTTCTATCATCTGGCATATTTATCTAATATATATGTAGTGTATATATATATATATATATATATATATATATATATATATATATATATATATATATATATATATATATATATATATAATATATATATATATATATATATATATATATATATATATATATATATATATATATATATATATATATATATATATATATATATGTATGTATATATATATATATATATATATATATATATATAATATATATATATATATATATATATATATTAGCTGACCAACCCAGCACTGCCTGGAAAACTGTGAGAACTCAGAAAAATTTTCCTGCACCTCCTTGTATTGACAGTCCTTTTATCCAGGAATTACTATGTTGACTGTCCCTTTTATCCGAATATTGCAGTTCTGACTGTCCCATTTATCCAGGCATTACTGTGGTGGCTGTCCCTTTTATCCAGGTATGACTGTACTGATGGTCCATTTTATCTAGGTATTGTTGTAGCGACTGTCCCAGTTATCCAGTTATTACTGTGATGCAATTAATATTGTAGTTTGCAGGGCTATATAAATCTTGCCGTTGCCAGTACTGATGGGTATGCCGGCTTACCCCTTCGGGCAATTCTTATTTTAAATCTGCTTTGGTAGCCATATTGTTGTCTCTTCACATATTCTGGACTTCAAAGTCTGTTGCAGAAACTTAAGCTCATGCACACCAGCAGGTTTGAAAATGTACTTTGGCAGAAAATGCTTGTGCTGCATATGTGATCCATCATTTGGCTCTTTATCCCTTCTGCAGTTTGCAACCCAAGCAAGGTAACAGTCTTGCTCTTTGTTCTTGACAGGAAATCCTAAACACAAAATTGACAAAAATCAGTCCTGAACCTCACATACGACATATTATTAACAACCGGCTTCCTACACTGACCTACAGACATTTTTAAGGCATATTTGAACTAGGAGGCTACTCACAGATCTTATAAGAGAAACTATTTATTTAACCCACTGGTAAGTGCTCCGATGACGCGATTTCCGCGTCATCCGTGAGTTATTTTCGGGGGAAATTCACAAAAAAAAAAAAAAAGAGTCTTCCGAAGAAAATGAGGACTGCGCCATTGCGTGGGCAGATCTTGGACCCACAAGGAAACGTAAACAGGGAACCGATAGGTATCATGCGCTGCAGTCCTCCCCTAACTTGAGCACTTCCCCTCCTGTTATGACAGAGTTCAGCGCATCTTTTAGCGCTCTCACGTTTTTTGCTGTCGTCATTTATCTGCGTTTGCGAAGTGCTTTCGCT
Source organism: Macrobrachium rosenbergii (assembly GCF_040412425.1). Lineage (NCBI taxonomy): Eukaryota > Metazoa > Arthropoda > Malacostraca > Decapoda > Palaemonidae > Macrobrachium > Macrobrachium rosenbergii. Next base: position 53,072,392 of record NC_089781.1, on the reverse strand, counting down.
TTTGTTATTGTTATAAAAGTGTTTGCAAGTGATTGTTGGGTATTTTGAATAGAATTTCAGGTGTTTTTCGATAAGATAAATAGTGAAGAATTTACTTTTTTTTTTTACATATATTTCTGTCTTTCAACAACATTTCCGTCTTTCAGCTTCAATTACTCAATTTTTTCGGGGAACATGTATTGCTTTTACGTGGGCTATTTATAGAAAATTTATTCAGCTTTCCATTACAATTTTCACTTTTTTCTTAGCGCAATTCATTACCGAGTAATTACGAAAAAATGTAAAGCTTAAATATAGGCACTCTAGAACCCACTCGAGCCGCGTAGTTCGGCTTAGGGTTTACGAGTGCGTGAATAATTTTGTGTACGCCTGTTTGCGCATCTGTAAATAACTTCAATGTGCATGTATTATATATCATTCGAACGGCCATTGTACTTTATCGTTCTGAACGGCAAAATGTAAAAATATCAACGTTTCTATACAAAAATCTTTAGCTAACAATTAACTTTACGTAAAAAACAAAACTTACGTCTTTGAGTTTCAATTGCTCAATTATATGCTGGGAACACCTATTGATTTTAGGTAATATATATATATATATATATATATATATATATATATATATATATATATATATATATATATATATATATATATATATATATATATATATATATAGGAAATTTATTCAGCTTTCTATCGCAGTTTTCACTTGTTTTCTAGCATTATTTATTACCGATTAATTACGAGAAATGTCTGCGTATATATATACACATTGAACGCCGTAGTTCGGCCGGAATTTATGCATGCGTAGATAATTTTTTGTACGCCTGTTTGTGCATCTGTAAATAACTCCAATGCATGTATTATATATCATTCGAATGGCCATTCTTTCTACTTTATCGTGCTGAACAGCAAAATGTAAAAATACCAACTTTTCTCTATAATAATCGTTGCCGTATATTTTCTTAGAAAAAAAAGATTGTCCGTAATCTAACGACAATTGCTCGATTTTACTCTAACAATACATATACCGCTCTTTTGTGCATTTTATAGCAAATTTATTCAGCTTTCTAATGCAACCTTTATTTTTTTCTATCTTTATTCCTTACTTAGGTACGATACGAAACATCAGCATAAGTAGATTGGAAAATCTGAAAATTGCACTCCATAAAAAAATTAGCATTATTTAATCGGTAACAGCTAATTAGAAAACACATTTATAGCAAAATGATTGCTTCCACGTAAAATTTCAAACATTTCCACATAATATACGTATAAAATAAACTCCCTAAACCTAATTATTATATTTTTCATGATTATTTAAAAAAATATCTACGATTTTCCTTAAAAATTTCACGTTCATCACGTTTTTTTTATTATTTCTAAGCCTTGCTAAGAATTTTTATTGCTTTAGGAAAAAAATTCAATCATTTGCCGACATTGTAAAACAAACCAGAAGCCTATATCAGTTATGGTTTGGACGTATCGATTTTTACAAAGGAACTATTCCGCGCATGCCCCACTTTTCCCTCCCCGTGGCATAAGTCGCGTACTGGGTAGCGCTATAGGAACCCCCGTAAGCGCGAGAGGGTTAATGACCCCATACATGTAATTACAATCTGCATTAATTCATATTCCTACAGCTGTGGCTTAGGGGACCGTACAATGCACGTACTGTACAGAAACAGATAAAAGCATTCGAACCGTGACATAGAAGTTATTTGTACAGCTTCATGTGCAATTATTGCTAAGAGGTACACTCACTCAAAAATGTATTGCAACATGTTCCAGAAGTTTTCGTTCACCTAACAATAATTTATTCTTTTGATATATACAATGAAATGCGCTTTTCTTATTCAATTTTGGTTAGTAATCATACGGCTAACAATATAAAAAAGAATGGTATGTGAAAAATTCATTTTACAAAAAATGGCGAGACATTTTGAAAAATATCGTGTCAGATAATCGGGAAAAAGAGTCAAAGAAGAAACTATATTTCGAATCCAAATAAAACCATCTTAACTAATAAAATATTGAATAATCATCAACGAAATTATATAATTAAAGGAAGAAATAATTCTACCATAATCGTTGTCAAAAACACACACACACAAAAGAAAAAAATCTCATAACGTCGGATGTTATCGTGTGATGCCACACTCGGGCAGAAAGTTACATCACTTGGCTGATAAGTTGGATAACAGACTCAGCTGCACCACATTATCCCACAGGGCATCAATCATTAACTTGGATGAGATTAATGTTTCTATCGTAGATATTGCTCGGCAGATTGGCGTAAATAGAACAACCGTGTATAGATGGATACAACAGAGAGAAAGAGAAATATATTCAATTTATTGAAAAAGTGGAGGACGACCCCATGGTTACACTACTATTAAAGATCATTATCGGATGATCACTGAATCCTACCAACTCCCGACAACCGGTGTTGCTAAGTAATAGTGCAGCAGATAATTGCATATTTACAAGAATCGTTCAGATAGTGAACAAGCATGAAATTTTGCACAAGTGCTCTTTAAAGTTCCTCTATCAGAAAAAGGGCGCTGGCCACGCAAAAATTTAATATGGCGGCCAAATCTCCAAGATGGCGGCCAGTATCGACAGATTTTGGCCAATTTTCCAATTAGAATGGCATGTATTTGCTTCTAGCAATATGGTAAAAGCTCTTCCATACTATTTCTTGTGAATATTATGTTTCAGAAGCCCCAGTACAGTTTACCTTTAACATGGGGGCTATATGGCTGCTAAGAAAAGGTAGAAAACAATAATTATAATGAGAAATAATGCCTGTTCAACAATTATCGTTTTAAGTATGGATTTTGTTTCTGTGGTTTTAGATCCTAATGAGGCCATCTCGAATAACTCATCAATTTTGAAGGAAAATTAATAAATGTAAAAGAGTGTATGTCTGCACACAACCAGGGCACAATTGGTGACATCACTGCTGTGTAACTCAGCATGGGTTCAGTGCCAGCTAATCCAGCTTTACTAATCCTGTAGTCTAGACTAGTAGTTGTAGTATAGTTTGTTTAGTGTCCCAAATGCTTTCTAACAAAGCCCCAGACCAGCTATAGTTGATAGCCGACCGAATAGACAGGATGTGCCAGCGCGGGAGAGCCGAGTTGAGCGGTATGGGGCTGCAGCATGATGGTCATGCACTTTACCCGGATGGTGTACAGATCACACGGGACTTAAATGGCACTGATGAATGATCGGCTAGGTGTAGGGAGACCCAATCCCAGTTGAATCCCATACAGGAATGTGTGCTTTGTTTAAGGTGGTAAAAGGATAACCCTCGGCCTTAATTAGTAATTGCAGAATAGATGATACACCAACATTGAGCAGTAGAAAAAACAAACTGAGTTTGTGTTGTCTTTGTCAGAACGACAAAAGAGGTGAGCACTTGACATCACTCTCCAAGTCATCATGTCCTTAGACCATGATGGGTACACAATGCTGGCAAGGAACATTCCATGTTCAGTGAAATTAATGAAATGCCATCGATAATGGATCCAGCAAGGCTGATGAAGGTGATGGCATAGAGGCCACTCTCAGGAAAATGCAGCAAAATACCATGTGAACTGTCGCTTGTTGTTTGAACACTAAACTGGACCAAGAAAGCGCATAACCAATGACCAGACCAGCAACATTCGAGACTAGTCGCAAAACTGCGCCTGAACCAGTCGGGCAGACAATGAAGCTTGCATTTTCTAGAGAAAGTGGCACCTGCATCTGATCTCAGACAGGCTAGTACTAAGGGCTCAATTTGAAATTGCGGAATGTGCAGAGATACCTAGTGATGGCAAGCTCCTTGCTAAGTTGACTGGTGGGGATGTCATTGCACAGAGCTTAAGTATCACCATGCCTGTCTCTTGTGCCCCCTTACAACAGAAAAGGTCCTACCTGAGGTTTCCTTGAGAAAGACCAAGGTAGCACTGAGTTTCAGAATCAGATGTGTATCCACTAGAATCACAGAACTGATGACATACATTGTTGAAAACAACCTTTGTTCAGATGATCCAGCCATTTCGGTTGGCAGATATTTGCCACCTCTACCAACAACGTCTGAACAATTAGGTGTAGAGTCACCAATGTAACTCCACGAGACTCAAAGACAAACTGGGCAGAAATTCCAGAACTTGGAGGCTCATAAATCTGGCAGATGTACATTTGCATTTCAAAAGGATGTGGGAAAGCACTTGCTCAATCATCTGATCTTCAGAGGCAGTTATCATTGCTAAAGCAGCAAAATATTCTCAGAAAGTCTATACTTGATCATCAGTCACGGTTTGATGGCACATTTTCTGAGGCTTGTGTACGAAATTCTGTGCCTCCTCTCCCACTCCAGCGTTTGTAGGGATGGTTGAGCATGGGGCTGGACATCAAGTCACAGTTACGATTTGGAGCATCAAAGTCAGACCAGGCCATTGCACAGCCTATGCAGTCTAAACTGCTACCCGATACAAAGAGGAGCAACAACTCATAGACACCCAAAGACAGAGAAACACCATTCAGCCTACATGGGACTCTCAGTCTATGCCAAAAACCAGGAAGAGAAACCTGGTTGAAATGCTACACTAGTATACCTAGTGATCTCTATGATGAGTACTGGAGGTCTCTGCACAGTTAGGGAGATACAGTTAGCAACATGTGGAGTGAGGGTGTAATTGTCCTCAGTACTGCTAAAAGTGGTTGTTCACCACCTGCAGGTGATGGACAACATCCACCACAACCCATCTGCAACTACTGCACTACCTCCTTCCATGGAACTAGCATCTCCATATTTCAGCACCCCACCAAGGAGAACACTGACAGGAAAGACAGCAACTAAAGTTTGCACTCGAGAAAGTGAGGTCGTGCCTGAATTGGTCGGACACATTCACAAACATCTCACCATCTTCCTTTCAAAACAAAGAACCCTGTGCCACCAAACACTGCAATACCAAAGCCACCCACAGATATCTTGGGGCCACAGCTTGTACTGGAGTATCAGTGGCTAGACAAGGCCAGTCACCCAGGAAATAGATGATGCAGTGAATCTGACGTGGTCAGCCTATCACGCTCAACAGAGAAGCCCAGAATTTGGCACCATAACTCATTGCTCTCTCCTGCGTGATCGTGCCTATTCTGCTACACGATCAAACATGATGGTGAAAGTGATGTCACTGATTTTTCTGAACTCCTGGCCAGACACCATAATCACAGCTGATCAGCCAATCTATGCCAGCAAAGAGGTATGGCAGGCCTGACTGGGGTATGGCTAGCTGATGGGCATCTGGTAATTGTTTGGTGGTCTGCACATTGAGACATGGCAGTAACACATCTCGGTACTCTTCTTCATGGCAGTGGTTGGACAGGCTCTGTGGAGGCAGGAGTGTTTCATCTGAACTGCAGAATCCTTCCTGTCAGCTGTAAGTGTAAATCCAGGACACAGTGATGCACCAGGCCAGCCTGTCACAAACTCCTGAGGACAGCATACACTGATCACTGTTGAGAAACAACAACAAATGAGCAGGCATTAGAGTTTGGAGGAGTGGTGTGACCTTCAAGACAGCAGAGTCCACAGTTCCACTTCTGCACATGGTGTTGTCTATGGAACTCAGATATTCCTACTGATCAGGTCCTTCCGTGAGGCCAATTTTGTCCTCCGCTGTACATTGCATGAGCTGATACCCTACTTCTTTTCCAATAATACAAACTATGCTCGCTGCCTATTCACCCCAGGGACATGCTTTACCCTAGAGAGTTCAAGCACCCAGAGTTGCACGCAGTATTCAAGGCTGGCAACTTTGTTGTGCACAAGACCAGTCGCAGTTTCAGCAATGGCTCTTGACCGCTCATGAGCAGACCAATGCCTTTATAAAGGCTGATGGCGAAGCCATTGGGCTGACTGAAGATCCGCCAGCACTCAGAAGATGGATGGTGGCTGGCCCAGATCATCCACAGGTTCGCATACGAAACAGAGGTTCAAAGTAAGTGAGTCTAATGAGCAGACAACACACTATGAACAAACACCTCTATGCAGAAGACATTCTCTGGAGAGAGTCAGCAAGCTGTCATTGGCTTTGCAACACTTGGGAAGTCCCAGGAAGAGAAGCCAGGACTGTATTCCATTGACAACAAAGACATTGCCCACCCCAGC
>NC_089781.1:53023726-53061226 GCF_040412425.1 Macrobrachium rosenbergii | reverse complement strand
GAATTTGAGAACGACAATACAGAAAACACTCCAGAGGATAAGGCAGTTTATCAGTAAGTCCAAACAAATCAAAATCAATATGTGATGCAATAGAGGAAAAATCTTTGCGATTAATAGGTGGCTACATTGTTAAAAAATTGTGAGTGCGGTATTTTCATTTAGGCCAAAAGGCGACTGGCATCAAAGTGATCCAAGTTTCTGGATCAATAGAATTAACAAGAGTCAACTCTATATGCTGTCTGAAAATTTTCTCTCACAATTAAGCTTTGAGAGATGTCTTCGAAGCCATTCATGGCGAAAGTCTTAGGGAGGGGAAACACTATGTAAAAATGCTCCCTTGTGAAATGAAATCATTCATGTTCACAATGTTGTCATTTCATTTTTTCCAAAACTCTCTCTATCTGTTAGGATGAGATACCGAAACAAGAAAACTGAGATGGATAAAAAAAAAAAAGAGTAAATAGTGCGATAAAATAAGCAAAAATTGAGTGTTAAGAAATAATTTTGTTTTGTTATCTGAACTTGTTTTATGAAATATGTTACTACTGAATCAGTTTTTTGGTGTTGTTTGTAAGGAATATGATGTTTTACTACTCTTTCTGTAAAGGAGGAAGTACCATAAAGGAAAACTGGCAACCGACACAGGAAATGTCATTGGATCCCGTGACGTCATGAGCAAACCGCTCATATTTTGGTGAACAAGTCGGCAGAGTCCCTAATATACAGTAACAGTAGCCCACCTAGACCGTGCTTTGAACTAACAGCAGGACGTGCATGACCACTCTACAGATAGAGTTGTGTAGGGGAGAAATTCAGATGTATATTTATTCAACAACTCGCCGGGTGTGCCTTTTGACACTCAAATTATGTAGAGAATGAATCGACAGAGGTTAAGACAATAAACGAGTACTGGCAGCATTGTCGGACTATTTCGTTAAATAAGTCAAAAAGTCAAATTGTTTGGATAGGTTCGAAAGAGAAGTACTGAAAAACAATTCAAAAGACATACCAACTGCTAAAAAAGCTGGGCAGAGTCTGTTCTCCATCCAATATCTATCTGATCAGACTAAATAAAAGACAGAACAAACTGATTCAGGCACACGTAACTACACTTTTAATGTCAGACTGCTCCTTCCAGCTTGAAGAGGAGACATTTCTTATGCGTAGGCCAATAATCATAGGTGGTATTTCTGCCATCTGACTACTATGGGTGGGGGGGGGGGTTGCTATAGCAGGTATTCATATGAATCTAGTGCAAAAAGGTAAGATAGATATTTCTTTGTTATGAAAGGTAAATGGGACGACAGCAACTATATTCTCACATTAACATAGGTGTAGGTTGTTGCCATATCACCGCAAAAATTTGCTGGAACGGTGGAGGAGGTTGTTCCTTCCGACAGCAGTTGTTATAAGAGACAGTAGAGACAGAAATGGGCTGTTTTTCCTGCTGAAAACGACCAAAGGTAAAATGGTACAGAAATTGACGTGGCTGAAAGAAATATTACCTCAGCAGCGCAGAATGAGTGAGGCTAGGAAGGAAACGACTTTTGCCTCGAATGTCAGCAAGTGCCAGAACATTCTCCATCAAACCATTTGGCATTGGGGAGTGGAGTTAAAGTGAATTATCGGGAAATAAGATTATGGCGTATGCATTTTTACTATAAAATTAGTATATATTGTATATGTTCCTGGGCGAGTTCGATTTTTTTTTTTTTTTGTAAGATGGGCACATGATTATGTTTACTCAATTTACCGTTTTTAGGTAATTGCCAACATTGAATAAGTAAAGAAAAAACTGACATTCGAGGCAAAAGTCGTTTCCTTCCTAGCCTCACTCATTCTGCGCTGCTGGTAATATTTCTTTCAGCCACGTCAATTTCTGTACCATTTTACCTTTGGTCGTTTTGCAGGAAAAACAGCCCATTTCTGTCTCTACTGTCTCTTATAACAACTGCTGTCGGAAGAAACAACCTCCTCCACCGTTCCAGCAAATTTTTGCGGTGATAAAAGCAACAACCTACACCTATGTTAATGTGAGAATATAGTTGCTGTCGTCCCATTTACCTTTCATAACAAAAAATATCTATCTTACCTTTTGCACTAGATTCATATGAATACCTGCTATAGCAACCCCACCCATAGTGGTCAGATGGTGGAAATACCACCTATAATTATTGGCCTACGCATAAGAAATGTCTCCTCTTCAAGCTGGAAGGAGCAGTCTGACATTAAAAGTGTAGTTACGTGTGCCTGAATCAGTTTGTTCTGTCTTTTATTTAGTCTGATCAGATATTGGATGGAGAACAGACTCTGCCCAGCTTTTTTAGCAGTTGGTATGTCTTTTGAATTGTTTTTCAGTACTTCTCTTTCGAACCTATCCAAACAATTTGACTTTTGACTTATTTAACGAAATAGTCCGACAATGCTGCCCAGTACTCGTTTATTGTCTTAACCTCTGTCGATTCATTCTCTACATAATTTGAGTGTCAAAAGGCACACCCGGCGAGTTGTTGAATAAATATACATCTGAATTTCTCCCCTACACAACTCTATCTGTAGAGTGGTCTCGTTGCACGGTCCTGCTGTTAGTTCAGCACGGTCTAGGTGGGCTACTGTTACTGTATATTAGGGACTCTGCTGACTTGTTCACCAAAATATGAGCGGTTTTGCTCATGACGTCACGGGATCCAATGACATTTCCTGTGTCGGTTGCCAGTTTTCATTTATGGTACTTCCTCCTTTACAGAAAGAGTAGTAAAACATCATATTCTTACAAACAATGCAAAAACTGATTCTGTAGTAACATATTTCAAAAACAAGTTCAGATAACAAAACAAAATTATTCATTAACACTCAATTTTTGCTTATTTTATCGCACTATTTACTCTTTTTTTTTTTATCCATTCAGTTTTCTTGTTTCGGTATTCATCCTAACAGATAAGAGAGTTTCCAAAAAATGAATGACAACATTGCAAAACATGAATGATTTCATTTCACAAGGGATATTTTACATAGTGTTTCCTCCCTAAGACTTTCCATGAATGGCTTGAAGACATCTCTCAAAGGGTTAATTGTGAGAGAAAATTTTTCAGACAGCATATAGAGTTGACTCTTGTTAATTCTATTGATCCAGAAACTTGGATCACTTTGATGCCAGTCGCCTTTTGGCCTAAAATGAAAATCGCACACAATTTTTAACAATGTAAGCCACCTATTAATCATAAAAAGATTTTATTCTATTGCATCACATATTGATTTTGATTTGTTTGGACTTACTGATAAACTGCCTTATCCTCTGGTGTTTTCTGTATTGTCGTTCTCAAATTTCTGGATCAAGTCTACATTTTAGCTTTTATGTGAAAGAAAACTATTGAGTTGGCTTTGTCTGTTCCTCTGCACTCTTTTCTATCCGCATTCAGATCTTAAAAACTACTGAGGAGGCTGGGGGCTGCAAATTGGTATGTTGGTCATCCACCCTCCAGTCATCAAACATCCCAAATTGCAGGCCTCTAGCCTTTAGTTTTTATTTTATTCAAAGGTTAAAGTTAGTCATAATCGTGAACCAAACAACGATATATTATAGGCGAGCCACCACCAGGCTGTGGTTACATGTTTCATTTGTCCGCATTTCCATGTCAACATTATACCGAGACCACCGAAAGATATGTATATTCGGTGGCCTTGATTATATGCTGCACTGAAACTCGATTGCGCCAAAGAAACTTCGGCGCATTTTTACTTATTTAGATATATTGCTGGTTAAGCAAATTTCTAATGCAAGTTCACGCTCATTATACGCTGGGTATGTCCACAGTTATAAAGAGGAGAGATTGGACAGTCACGTGACTGTTGCGTGCAAGCAGGGCGCCACTGCTATGTGGTGATTCCCAGAAATGGCAGCGGCAGTGACTGCACAGACCAGCAACAACAGACCCACCTCTGGCACCCAGTGCTGGATCATCAACTGTGTTACATACAGAAACAGGATCTCAAAAGATCAGGGGATCACATTTCACAAGTAACTGACATATTTTCATTCATGAAAATCTTTATAACTGAGTTGAAACAACGTGAAAAAAGTAAACATGTGTTAGATACCAGTCAACTACACACTTGCTTTTTGAGCTAATAAAATAATGAATGTTCTTTTATTAAAACCTGTTTGACATTAAATTCATATAGCCTAATAAATTAGCATGTAGGGTTAAGTCTGACAATTTTCCATACTATTAGTACTACAATATACATAGCCTATAGCAAAGTCCACCTAGCTTTGCAGCTAAGCCCCGCCCACTGATTACATCACGACCATTCCTTGAAGCTGACTGGTTGGCAATGGTTTCGAAAGGTTGGTTAATCTGTGGTTCTTTTCATCTTCATTTATTTTGCAATGGTTGTTTTACTGAACTAAAATACGTTCTGCTGATTGTCAGAAGGAAACGTTATATTATCCCCTGCAATAAAATCATAATACACATCACCCCTAAAAATGGTAAAAAAAAAAAAAAGGAAAATATGAATGAAGTCAAGAGTGTTCCGCGATACTGCTGTGTTGTGTTTCGTAGATGAGGTTCACCTGAATGCGGAGGTGACACAGGTAATATCTGCGTTCGAATCGGTGCACTTGAATTGCTGGACAATGATAATATTTACCGTCTGATATTGTTAAGAGTGTTCATCCTTCTAAATTTAACACAGATTTTCTCAGAGCGATGCAGACTGGTATTTCATATTGATTTCAGGAAATTTTAGTACATTTTAATAGCCATAAAGTCGATTTCATTGCAATCGTTTACACATTCGGAGGGATGACAAGCAGTGACTGCACTCTACAAAACCAGAATAGGCCTATGTTAACTTAAAGTTACAGTATGATAAGGTATACGAGTCATACTGGATATAATTTGCTGAGAATTTTCTTAAGGACATCATCTCCTCTCGAAATAACAGGATCATAAAAAATGACGTAGGCCTATAATGTCTTGTCTTTTCGTCGGTTTACGCTGCTGATGACGTTTGGATTATAGGCCTATCTTATATTTAACCATTTTATTGTGGTTCCTGTTGTGGTTATTCTTGTTTTTGTTGCTGCTGTTACGGTATATAGTGTCCTCGAAAATTTTTCATATAGCCTAGTAACCTAACATTGCAGAATAAACATAGACCTATTCATAAAATACTATAGCAAAGTCCAGTGTTCTTTGCAGTTAAGCCCCGCCCACGGCTTACGTCATGACCATCCCTTAGAGCTAATTGGCTGCCAATAGTTTTGAAAAGTTGGTTAATCTGTGGTTCTTTTCTTGTTCATTAATATTGCAATGGTTGTTGTACTGAACTAATTACGTTCTGCAGATTATCAAAAGGAAACGTTATATCATCCCCTGAAATAAAAAAAATAATACGCATCTCAATACAGGTGGTTAAAAAAGAAAAGAAAATATGAACGAAGTCAGGAGTGTTCCGCGATGCTGCAGTGTTGTGTTTAGTAAATGAGGTTCACCTGAATCCGGAGGTGACAGGGAATGTCTGCATTCGAATCGGTGCACTTGAATCATTGGGCAATGATAATTACCGTCTGATATTGTCAAGCGTGTTCATCATTCTAAACTTAAACACAGAGACTTTCTCAGAGGTATGCAGTCTGATATTTCATATTGATTTTAGGAAATTTTACAACTTTTTAAGTCATAAAATCCATTTCATTGCAATCGTTTACACATTCGGAGGGATGACAAGCAGTGACTGCACTCTACAAAACCAGATTATGCCCATGTTTAACTTAAAGTTATAGTATGATAGGCTATACGGGTCATTCTGGACATAATTTGCTGAAAATTTTCTTACGGACATTATCTCCTTTCGAAATAACAGGATCACAAAAAATGACATAATCCTATAACGTCCTATGCCTTTACGACATTTGGATTATAAGCCTATCTTATATTCAGCCGTTTTATTGTGGTTATTGTTGTGATTATTCTTGTTTTTGTTGTTGCTGTTATGGTGCTTGTAGTGTCTTCGAAAAATTTTCATATGGTAACCTAACATTGCTGAATAAACTTAGACCTATTCATAAAATACCGGTGTAAAGAATTATCTGCCTACTCTTGTTAATTGAAATTTAGTAATTTGTTTTGATTAAAAGTAATCGAGATCTTTATGAATATAGGCTATGCTAGAATATCCTCCTAACAACAGAGACCTTACCTTACCTTACAGACCTTACAATTCGTTCGGGTTGCCCCAGGTCCCTCAGTGTGAGGCGCCTTTGATGTCTACCAGAGAGTTGCTAACGCATCTTCCGGTATATTTTGCATCTTCCAGTCTTGGATGGTCTGGGATGCATCTTAGATATTTGTCGAGCTTATTCTTAAACACATCTACGCTCACTCCTGTTATGTTCCTCAGATGAGCTGGTAGCGCATTGAATAGACGCTGCATTATCGATGCTGGTGCGTGGTGGATTAATGTCCTGTGTGCTTTCCTTAATTTTCCTGGTATAGTTTTTGGCACTATTAATCTACCTCTGCTTGCTCTTTTTTGATAATTTTAGTTCCATGATATTTTCGGTAATTCCTTCTATCTGTTTCCATGCTTGAATTACCATGTAGCGTTCTCTTCTCCTTTCAAGACTATATAAATTTAAGAATTGTAGTCTTTCCCAGTAGTCAAGGTCCTTAACTTCTTCTATTCTAGCTGTAAATGACCTTTGTACACTCTCTATTTGTGCAATATCCTTTTGTAGTGTGGGTACCATATTATATTGCAATATTCAAGTGGACTACGAATGCACGTACGTTTTATAAAGCATAATCATGTGTTCAGCTTTTCTTGTTTTGAAGTGCCGGAACAACATTCCCATTTTTGCTTTGCATTTTGCCAATAAATTGCTATTTGATCATTGCATAACATATTCTATTCAACATCACACCAAGGTCTTTAACTGCTTCCTTGTTTGTGATTGTCTCATTATTAGGTCCTTTATATGCATATAGCATTCCTACTTTATCACCATAGTTCATTGATTCAAATTTATCAGAGTTAAATACCATCCTATTTATCTCTGCCCATTTATATATTTTATTTAGGTCTCTTTGCCTGAGTTCTATCTTCATCACAAGCACTTTCTCTACTTATTCTTGTGTCATCTGCGAAACTTCTTACTACTGAGTCCTTAACATTACTGTCTATGTCTGCAATCATAATCACAAACAGCAATGCAGCTAACACCGTACCCTGTGGTATAACGGATATTACCGTAGCTTCATCCGATTTCTCATCGTTTGCAATCACTATCTGTTTTCTGTTTTGCAAAAATTCTTTTATCCATCTTCCTACTTTGTCAAAAAATGTTATGTTTTCTAATTTTTTTTCGCTAATATATTATGATCTACCTTGTCAAAAGCTTTTGCAAAGTCTAGGTAAACCACATCTGTGTCTTTTTCATTTATCATATTTTTATATATGCTTTCATGGTGGACTAACAGTTGGGTTTGTGTACTTTTAGGTACAAAACCATGTTGTCCTATATTGAACAATCTATTTTTCATTAAATGTTTCATTATATTTTTTTTTATTACCCTTTCATATACTTTCATAATATGAGATGTCAGACTCACAGGCCTATAATTACTTGCCTCTAGTCTTGAACCACTTTTGAAAGTAGGAGTAATATATGCTAATTTATGCTCATCATAAATCTTGCCTGTATCTATACTTTGTCTTAATAATATTGCTAGCGGCTTTGCGATTGAATGAACCACTTTCTTTAACAATATGACAGGTACTCCATCTGGTCCTGCTGCTGATCCATTTTTAATTTCATTAATAGCCTGCACAATATCGGCTTCTGTAATATCTATATCTGATAAGTATTCAGTATTTTCATCTCTTGTTTCTGTATCATTATCTTCATTTTCAATTCTAGGTGTAAATTCACTCTTATATCTTTCTGCTAATATGTTACATATTTCCTTTTTTCATTCGTTAATCGCCCTTCCATTCTTAGAGGGCCTATTTCTACTCTTATTTTATTCATCTTTTTGCATATGAATAAAAAATTTTAGGGTTTTGCTTGATATTTTTAGTGTCATTTCTTCTAGGTTCCCTTTTTCATTTTCTTTTGATTGTATAATCTTTTGTTCTGCATTTTCTATCTTACTTTTTAGTTCCATCACTTTCCATGCATTCTTTTCTTTTGCAAGAGCTTTTTCCACTTTCTAATTTTCTGGAACAAGATCCTTCTGTCTCTTGGAATTCGTGACTGATGATTACTTTTTTCTTTGGTATATATTTTCCACTATTTCCTCTAATATTTTATATAATATATCGGTATTTACCTGTATATCATCACTTACAAATATATTTTCCCATTCTTTGTTTAATTCTTCATTTATTTTTGACCAATTTATATTCTTACTATAGAAATTGTATTTTCCATATCCTTCCCATTTTTCGTTTCTTGCTTTTCTCTGTTTTCATATGTTCTGGAACGGACTGTTAGTTCTATGACATTATGGTCCGAAATACTCGTGTTATATACTATTATTTCTTTAACATAGTTCACCTCGTTCACAAATACTAGATCTAAAATATTATCCTTTCTTGTTGGTAGGTGATTTATTTGCTGAATGTTATGTTCTAGTAGCATATCTAATAGCTTTTCAAATTGCCTCTTATCTTCTGCACTACTATTGCTCTTTTTTTTATATGTATAAATACAACCACAGTCTCCTATTCGTTCTTTCCATTCTACAAAGGAAAGTTAAAGTCTCAGTTAGGAGTATAGTCCAGTCCTTGTGATTTCTACATATTTCATCCAATTTTTCAATTATTATGTCAAACTCTTTAGTATTAGGGGTCTATATATTACAATGTTCACTAATTTTTCATATTCAAATTCTACCGCTATTAATTCACATTCTGTGTTACTATATTTCTCACAGATTTTTCCTTGATTGGCATCTCTCCCATATATCGCGGTTCCCCTTGATTTCTATTTTTCTATCTGATCTATAAGTTTGGAAACCCTTTATCTGGTCATCATTACCAGTCTCTTGGGAATACCAGGTTTCACTTATATTCAATATTTCTATTTTTTTCATTTTGGGTTAGTTCTTCTAAGAACTCTATCTTTCTTTTTGAGTTACTCGAAACTAAACCCTGCGCATGCGTTCATCACTATGATGGTTTGCGTATTATCTCCATAATCTAATATGGGTAATAATAAGGATTTTCCCATGTCTCTTTCCTGTTCTGATATGTTGATCTTTTTTCATTTCCAGAAATTCGTACATTAAAAATCCAACTTTTCCATTATACTTGTTCTTCCAGCTTCATATTTATTCACTTTGTGCATAAACCTGCACTTATCTCCATATCTGCACCATCCCTTAGCATCATAGATACATTGCTTGTTCCTTGTGCTATATCTAGGTGCTGATGGCTCATATCGTGGTGCTGACATTTCATAATGTGTTGTTGGCTTGTTTTTGCCTTCATCACATGATCTTTGTTCTTTTCTTTATTTGTTTCATTTTTACCTTGATTTTTTATATGTATTTGATTTTGATTTTGGTTTTCATGGCTACAGGATGCATGTACCTACATTTCTTATTAAACCTACATCCATTTCCTTCTTTCCATTTTCTACATATTTTTGGATGTAGATCGCTGCATTCCTCTTCATAGCCATCTAGATATGCACATTTGCCATATATCTCATAATTGTGACATATCTTGGGATGTTTGTAATAACATCTTTCACCAAACCTGCAATTCCCTCTTTTCAAAAGGGTGCATACTGTGTCTTTCTTTTCTTTTTTTTTTTTTCTTGTTCTTTCCCATCAGTATGGAGATAAGGTACAATCTCTTTGGGATTTTATTTTGATTTATCATGTCATAATTTATTTCTTCATAAGTATGTTGCTGTATTGCCTCATATGTAGAATCTATGAGTTTCTCTGCATCCATACTATTATCCTGTTCTTTGTTTTCATTAATCTTTTCCCTCTCTTCAGTCTTATTTTCTTCTTTTCTATTTTCCTCTTCTTCCTCTTCTTCATCCTCTTCATCTTCTTCATCCTCCACAGTCTGTACATTAAGTCTTGATTTAATGACCTTGTCTATCCATACTAGACATGTTGAGCAAAATATTTTTGTGTCCTTATTTCTATTTTGCTCAACTTCAGCACATGAAGGGTGTGTCGGTACGTGGCAAGCATAGCATTTCCTAATCAGGTTTTGTGGATTTACAATGCTATACCACACTCTACATAGTTTACATGCTTTAGGCATCCGTTTGCCTATTGCATCAATCAATATATTCACTAATTCCACCATTTACTTATTTTCTTTGATGGAATGTGTTGATTTTTGTAGATTTTCTTTATAAGTCTTTTGATAACCTGAACTTTCATTGGTATCCCTTCTATTATTTTCATTATATTTTCAGCAGATTTGCTCCAATTTGAAGGATCGTATCCTTTCAATATGTCTGTGAATGATTTTACATCTTTTTGGTCGATGTTGCAATTTATCTCCACGATCAGCAGACCAAGTTCCTTCCTGCCAATTCATCATATTGAATATCTCCTATGCATGCAAGATTTCTCCACCTTTTGCCACTATTGGTTGACTCCTCCATGATTTTCAGAATTTATTAATTCACTCGTACACAACTTATTAGACGGTTTATCACTCTAATCTGATATTAAGCTAATCACCGATAGTTCACGAACACTTTTAGCTATATTTCATTCGCTAATTGTATGTAAGACGCGTATTATCGGGTAGATTATCCAGACCATGAATGATTACGTCTCACCAGAGAATGTCACATCACAGAGAGAGAGAGAGAGAGAGAGAGAGAGAGAGAGAGAGAGAGAGAGAGAGAGAGAGAGAGAGAGATTTAGTGACTCTTAAGTATCCTTTTGTCCAACAGGGTCTACAAGGATGCCCCCAAAAGCAAATGAATATCATGGGCTACTCGCAGACTGGTTTGGATCATCTCATACATAAACTTTTTCAGCTATCATTTATTTTTTTTTTATTTAGTTAAGTATCTTATTATGCATTCCTGCTGTAGCCTTCCTTCTCATAGAAATGCTATAGTTACTCATCACAGTAATACAATTTGTTGTCCCTTTCGTAAATATATTTTCAATATATTTCATTGAGAGCAGTTTGACAGATGTGTGTAAGGCTGAGACAGTCCTATGATCGAGCTGTGTGTGCCATAGGCTATTTGCCCACAAGTTTTACTTTTATTCACTGTGGTACAAGTGGCGTTACAATTACTATGGCCAACCACGCATGTATGTATATTTGCACTTGTTTATATGTGCACATTCCACTTTATGCTTATATATACATTATATATCGTGGAGTTGAAACTACTATATTAATTAAAAGCTACTATATTTCCAACAAATACGGGTAGAAAACTGTTTGCAATAAGAAATTGACGTGTAGACCCCTCCCCTGTCATTTTGTCAAAATATGAAAATTTGATGTATGCTTTGTCATTGCCTCAAAATATAAGAAATTGACGTGTAGGCCTATGCGTTGTCATTGCCTCAAAATATAAGAAATTGACGTGTAGGCCTAATCTCTCAATAATATTAACATTTGACATGCAGGGTTATGAAGAATGAATACCCTAATATCGAAACTGTCTGCATAAGTCTATGCTTTATTTCAATTAATGTGGTATATGAGGGATCGCTTATGAAGGACAACACCAATTTAAAAGAGAGAAAAAAAAGCAAGATGCTTGTGTATTTAGGGTGCGCTTGATCAAAAAGAAAAAGATGCACAGACGAAATGATCCAAGATCTTCATAATGATAAATAACTTGATATATCTTTTATTGGATATATCAGTTGCAGACTTCACAACTCCGGGATCTCAAATCTGTGGTGGCATGATTCATGCAAGAAAATCAACATGACCGAAGGGAGTCAAATCCGTTCTGGTAATCATTTGGACTGCTAACTAGTGTGACGTCATTCCCCCTTCGAGAGCTAGCCAATCACTGGCATGCAGTGGGCGGGGCTTAGCTGCAAAGTTTGCTGGACTCTGCTATAGTGTAAAGAATTAATTATCTGTCTACTCTTGTTAATTGAAATTAAGTCATTTTTTTAATTAAAAGTAGTCGAGATCTTTATGAATATAGTCTACACTAGAATATTCTCCTAACAACAGAGAGAGAGAGAGAGAGAGAGAGAGAGAGAGAGAGAGAGAGAGAGAGAGAGAGTTTACTGAATTTTATATATCCTTTTGTCCAACAAGCTAATCTACAAGAATGCCCCCAAAACCAAGTGGTTCATGAGCTGCTCACAGACTGGTTTGGATCATCTCATACATAACTTTTTCAGCTATCATTTATTTTTTTTCATATTTCGTGAAGCATCTTATGATGCCTTCCTACCATAGCCTTCATTTTCATAGAAATGCTACAGCAGCCTTATATTTACTCATCGCAGTAATATCATTTGTTATCCCTTTTGTAAATATATTTTCAATATAGTTCACTGAGAGCAGTTTGATAGTTGTGTGTAAGGCTGAGACAGTCCTATTGATTGATCTGTGTGCCATCGGCTACGTGCCCACAAGTTTTACTTTTTATCCTCTGTGGTATAAGTGGCGTTACAATTACTACGGCCATCCAAGCATCTTTGTGCATGTGCACTTGCTTATACATGTAGCCTACATTCCACTTTATGCATATGCATTATATATCGTGGAGTTGAAACTACTATATTAATTAAAAGCTATTCCATTTCTAACAGATACGGGTACAAAACTAATTGCGACTGTAGGCCCATGCCCTGTCATTGTTTCAAAATATAAGAATTTGATATGTAGGCCTGTGAGGTGTCATTGCCTCAAAATATAAGAAATTGACGTGTGGGCCTGTGCCCTGTCATTGCCTCAAAATATAAGAATTTGACGTGTAGGCCTAATTTCTCAATGATATTAACATTTGACAAGGCTGCATAAGTCTATGCTTCATTTCAATTAATGTGGTCTATGTGAGATCGCTTATTTGGGCCAGCACCAATTTAAAAGAAAAAAAAGCAAGTTGCTTATGTATTTGGGCTGCGCATGATAAAAAAAGGTGCACAGACAAAATGATTAAAGATCTTCGTAATGATATATAACTTAATATATCTTTTATCAGAGATATCAATTGCATATTTCATAACTCCAGGAACTCATATCTGTGGTGTCATGATTCATGTACGAAGCGCAACATTACCAAACGGAGTCAAATCCGTACTGGTAATCATGTGGACTGTTAACTAATGTGACGTCATTCCCCCTTCGAGAGCTAGCCAATCACCGGGGTGCAGTGGGCGGGGCTTAGCTGCAAAGCTAGGTGGACTCTGCTATAGTATCACGAGGCAGGCTCAAGTCTTGGCTAGCTATGTAAGTCTAAGTTATTCATACAAGCTAACCTAACTTAGACTGTACAGTGTAAATAAGCATGTTGAATTACAGGTCAGTATTGCTGTGACATGTTACATAGCTTTATATACAATAATTGCACTTGAAGCTGTGCAAATAACTTCTATGTCACGGTTCTAATGCTTCTACTGCTTGTGTACAGTGCGTGCAGTGTACTGTCCCCTGCACCACAGCCGTATGAATATGAATTAATGCAGATTGTAATTACATGTATACTGTCATTAAATAAATAGTTTCTCTTATAAGATCTGTGAGTAGCCTCGTAGTTCAAATATGCCTTAAAAATGTCTGTAAGTCAGTGTAGGAAGCCTGTTTTTAATATGTGACATGTGAGGTTCAGGACTGAATTTTTTCAATTTTGTGTTTAAGATTTCCTGCCAAGAACAAAGAGCGAGACCACTACCTTGCTTGGGTTGCAAACTGCAGAAGGGATAATGAGCCAAATGATGGATCACACATATGCAGCAGCAAGCATTTTTTGCCAAAGTACATTTTCAAACCTGCTGGTGTGCATGAGCTTAAGCTTCTGCAACAGACTTTGAAGTCCAGAGCAACAATGTGGCTACCAAAGCAGATTTAAAATGAGAATTAACCGGAAGGGGCAAGCCGGCGTATGCATCAGTACTGGCAACGGCAAGATTTATACACCCCTGCAACCTACAATATTAATTGTATCCCTGTTAATAGTATCAGTTGCAGTAAATTTTAAAATCCTATGAAATGATTGTACAGACTATTGAATATTGCTGTTAGGTATCAGCAATTAAACCTAGGCTATTAATAATATGATTATGCCTTTGGATGAAACTTATATGGGATGCAAGCATTGGAGATCACAATTATTGTAGCATAAAAAATGTTGTCAAATTTTACTGCCTGTCAGTTTGACCCATAAATAAAGAACGATAATAATTAGGTCTGCCTCCACAGAGTAAAACTAAATTTATGATGGAAAGAAAGGCACATAACTTCAGCAAATTGGTCAACTTTATTGCTCAAGTGTATAAAAACTATAGCAGACAGAATTAATATTTTTATTTCTACATGTAGTACACATTGTCCTTGGTAAATACTGCAAAGATCATTTACCAGTCTTTAAAGACTGCTGAGAAAATTGGCTGTCAATGATCATAATATAACGTCGCCATATCTGCAAAACTTTATGGCTTCTGTAGAAAAAATATACCAGCAAAATTAAATATTTTCATTTTTACATACAATACATATTGTATTCAGTAAATGGTTCATAAATTATCTGACAGTCTTGAAGGACAGCCGAGAAAAGACGTTTTAAAGAATACAGGGTTTCCCATTAGATTGCACGAGTTGCATCATTGTTTACGTAAGGATCAACACATAGCGACGGCGCCAGGCAGTGCACGTCACAAACTGGTTGTTTATCATATGCTATCCAATCTCTCCCTCAGTATCTATGGGTTTGTCTTTGCTTGAATCATTTGTCGGCACCAGCTTAGCTGATAAGCAGTCGTTATTTTCATGCTTTCTATTTACCTTTGTTATATAGCTGATTGGTGCAACGTTCTTATCGAGAAGCAGATTTCTAATCCTGTATTTATAGTTAACAGCACCTGGGTGATTCAATTTTCGTGTTGATATATATTTTTCTTTATTATATTTCTGGCTAACATTTTATGTGGACCCATTAGTGCGTAACGCAATAAGATCACGGCCTCTTGGAATTTGTAATGTATGCCTGATTTTGCGTTGCATGCTCTCATTTCGTCAGTACACTGACATCTTTATATAGAAGAGTGTTCGACGTATCTAAGCCAGTCCCTTGATTTTACATTTCCAATAATGCGCGATGTATTCATGAGATCAAACCAGTCATTTGTCATAGATATAAATTCTGCAGTATCCTTAACATTCGGTTTTGTCATATGTGGGGCATTGGCAAATACGAATATTTCCCTATCCTGACAGAGATTTTTTTCATTGCAATTTGCTTTTATTTCATTGGGTCTATCACAAAAGCCTTCTATAATTTAAGATTGTTCGGCCCTAGATCAAGAACAATGCAGTTACAACCATTCCTGTCACCATCTCATGGACACATGATTTGTCAAAATCATAAAAGATGGGTTGCCTCCATTTACCAGTCAGACCCCTCAGCTTGATAACCTGAACTTTTCCATGAGGTTTATTTAACCTATATATATATATGTTCCTTTATCATAATTCCAGGGCTTTGCGATGTTCATTTCATCAAAAGATATTACGGCTAGCCTCTCTTCCACAGCAAAAATTTCAGCTGTGCTTTTCATGACAAAACTGATCCGTGCCTAGGCCGTGTTGAAAGAATGAAAGCCATGACGAAGCCAGGATAACGGGTCACACTCAAGCTTGGAACTACTTGTAGCTGCGCGTTTTGCTGCTGTTGCTGATACGTACTTTGCCCAGTTTGACACTCGTGACACCGACGTTCCGGAACTTTCGCAGACTTACCACTTATTTTGTTGTATCGCTTATGCTTAAACTCCCGTTCTGTGTTCTACCTCGAAATAAGCTGAAAGTAAATAATAATGTAATTAATTACTCAAAAAAATAAGAACTTATACGTCACTAATATTTCTGAGAGAGAGAGAGAGAGAGAGAGAGAGAGAGAGAGAGAGAGAGAGAGAGGAATCACCACTGCTCCCTCCTTCAAAAATAGATAAATAAAATCAGCTAATAGTTAAGAGAAAGTTATTATATATATATATATATATATATATATATATATATATATATATATATATATATATATATATATACATATATATATATACATATATATAAACGTGTGGTGTCAATCAAGAAAAAATTAATAAAGGAAAATATCTTCAGCAACAGTTGAAAACCTGTTCACATACTCAGGTAATACCGAGAGTTGATATTACAGAAATTGAGTACAACACCTGCATGGAATGGAGTGTTGACGAAACGGGAAAATGCGCCGGATCTTCTTCACACTGAGGAATATTCATTCTTTCAGTCATTAGCATAAGGGTGTGGCTGCCTCAGAGCCTGCCTACGAGGAAAGGGAATAAAGGAGGGGTATTGCTTCTTGTTAAGAGACGAAAGTTTTCCAGTCTCTTGCATAGGTATTTTGAAAAGTAACGTGAAACGACAAAGTATTATTTGAAAAGCTAATCTCAGTTCTACGAAGAATGGTCATTTTGAAATAACGTTTAATTAAAGAATAGCAACTTCTTCCATTTAAGGCAGCTTCAGTCTTTCTGTTTTCTTAGTTTTGTTTCTGGCTTTTTCGTTCTGTTTACTGCCAAGGTTCAAACAAAACTTATAGCCATAACAACTTTGTAAAATGATAACACACACACACACACACACACACATATATATATATATATATGAAATTTTTATCACACCGTGATTTTTATACAATCATGAAGCTACAAATGTCGCTTAATATCGAAATCCACGCTACCTCGGTATATCTCCGTTGGAGAATTGTCGCCGAAGGGGAATTTATATAAGTGATAAATGAATTGGAATCGTGGGGACACGAACCCGCGACGAAAGCCTATTCAGCGACTCCAGTTGACGTAAACCATTGAGCCATATATATATATATATACAGTATATATATATTTATATACAATATATATATGTATATATAAATATAGATATATATATATATATATATATATATATATATATATATATATATATATAAATGTGTTATCTTTTTTGCAAAGATTTTACAGCTATATATATATATATATATATATATATATATATATATATATATATATATGTATATATATATATATATATATATATATATATATATATATATATATATATATATATATATATAGTATATATATATATATATATATATATATATATATGTATATATTATATATATGTATACATATATATATATATATATATGTATACATATATATAACATATATATACAGTATATATATACATATTCAATCAGTAAGCTACAAACGTCCTTTAATATCCAATTCGCTCTACCTCGGAAATAATATATTTTCATATATGTTACCGAAGGGGGAATTTTTAGTTGATAATAAATTCGTAAGTCTCGTGGGCTCGAACCAGCGAAGACAAGAACTCAGGACTACAGTGGACGCATTTTTAACCCAGCGGCCAGGAAGTGAGGTATAAGTGGATTTCGTCTTCCCATATACAAATCACCCGTCGAACTTAGGTGTTTGTATTTGGAGATGATATTCACCCACCTCTGGCATGCTAACCACGTAGTGCATTTGTCGCACGCAGCCATATTATGACTTTTTTTATCACAACACTGTGATTCATATTCAATCAGTAAGCTAAAAACGTCCTTTAATATCCAATTCGCTCTACCTCGGAAATAATATATTTTCATATATGTTACCGAAGGGAATTATTTAGTTGATAATAAATTCGTCGTCTCGTAGGCTCGAACCAGCGAAGACAAGAACTCAGGACTACAGTGGACGCATTTTAACCCACGCAGCCAGCAAGTGAGGTATAAGTGGATATCGTCTTCCCATATACAAATCGCCCGTCGAACTCAGGTGTTTGTATTTGGAGATGATATTCACCCACCTCTGCCATGCTAACCACGTAGTCGTTTGTCGCACGCAGCCATATTATGACTTTTTTTATCACAACACCGTGATTCATATTCAATCAGTAAGCTACAAACGTCGATATTAAGCGACATTTGTAGCTTCATGATTGTATATAAATCACAGTGTGATAAAAATTTCATATATATATATATTATATATATATATATATATATATATATATATATATATATATATATATATATATATATATATATATATATATATATATATCCAAGTAGGGTGAGTCTCGACTCAGGATACAGTCTCGAAGGCGAAGGGAAAGGGCACCATTAGGCCTATCACAATACGTTTATTATGCCGACGTTTCACGACAATTGCTATAGTCGCATTTTCAAGGCTGCAGTGATTAAAAAAACTTCTTACAAAACATCACATTAAAACATCGATGTATAAATTATAAAACAAAATAAAACGGAGGGAATAGGCACAGGACATACCTAAACCGTAGCAGTAACAAGACTAAAACAAAAGAACACAGGAAGAGCAAGAAAGGACGAGAGAAGAAAACATAAACAAAAGGTTAAGGCCTGTTCACACATTCACGTATCAGCCCACGCATGTTCACGCATGTGAAACGTGGCTATACTGTAGGGTTTGTCGGCGCGATCAAGTGGATACGTGTCAAAGGCCGATGTCCGTAAGTCAACATAACGACGCCATAACGTAAGTACGGAGTAATGCGTGTTAAGGCTACGACCGCGCAAGATAGACGGGATGCTTACGTGAACTGCCCGACAATAGCCACACCCCACATGTAATGCGTGGCAGAGCAAGTAACACCCACGAACGTATACCGTATGTGTAACGTTGTGCAAAACGACCTCACGACACCCTCACAACATCCCCACGCACATCGGCGCGGTATCGCCATGTACAAAAAGGGCTGTGTTGTGCACATGCGTTGCAGTGCCATTCAGCGCCTCCCTGTAGCAAGAAGAATTCCCCTGCTGCTGAATCAACATGGAGAACATTGAGGACATCGTTGCCCTTATAACAGCACACAGACAACAAAGAGACATAATGGAGGCCGTCGTGGAGTATGTGCACTACATGGTATTGGTGGAAGCTGTGAGGGCCTACATTGCAATTGAAAATAAGAAAAAGAGGAGGCCGAGGAGGGTTTGGGCTTGGCCGCAGTTTTGCAAAAGAAGAGTGGAGCTAGGCCACTATGACAACCTGATGGAGGAGCTGGCAACCGAAACCCCAGAACTATACAGGAATTTTACGCGAACTGACAGAGACATATTCAGTGAAATAGTTGAACGTGTCACACCCTACATTGAGAAGCAACGCACATTTTGAGAGGAACCCCTTCGCCAGGACTGCGTGTGGCTATCACCCTACGTTTCCTTGCCACGGGTGACTCATATAAGAGCCTGCAACGCATTCCGGGTAGCCCACAACACCATAAGTTGCATTGTACCAGAGACCTGCAGGGCCATTGTTTCTGCCTTTGGAGATGAGGAACTGCAGGTACCACAAACACCAGAGGCTTGGAAGCAGGTTGCCCGCGGGTTTGAGGAACGGAACTTCCCCACGTAATTGGAGCACTAGACGGTAAACACATCAGGCTCCGTAACCCTCCCCTTGGTGAATACGATTACTTAAATTACAAAAGTTCTTCTCCATGATTCTACTTGCCATTGTCGACGCTTCATATAAGTTCCTCTACGTGGACGTGGGTGCCGTTGGGTCAGAGTCGGACGGTGGTGTATTTGCCCAGACCCGTCTCTGTGTGAAATGCTGGCAAAACAGGAAGCAAACCTTCCCCAACCTGAGGCCCTACCAGATGCAACAAATGGAGCTCCTGTAGACTACTTCCTGCTTGGCGATGATGCCTTCCCCCTGCGGAACTATCTCATGAAGCCCTACCCAAAAAAGAGGCCTGTCCAAGGAGGAGCGGATCTACAACTACAGGTTAAGCAGGGCACGGGCGGACGGTGGAGAATGCCTTCGGGATTCTGGCCAGCAAATTCAGAGTACTCCACACGTCAATGTGTATCAAGCCTGACCGTGCAGAGTCAGTAGTGCTGGCCGCGTGTGTTCTGCACAACCTTATAATAAAAAGAAATCCACGCAGGCAGGAAGCAGATCAGGAGAACCCCATCACACATGATTTCATACCTGGTGCCTGGAAAAGTGACCCACCCCTAGGAGACGCTCTTCCAACCATGGGAGGCAACACTGCAACCAGGAATGAAAAGGAACAACGCAACATCCTGAAAGACTACTTTTCATCTCCTGGTGGTTCCAACACTTGGCAGGAGAACTACTGTTAACATACATTTATATTTGTTATAATAATTTCTCTTTGTATGTCGACTTCCAAAATTTTTTATATCCATACAGTTTACTTTTCCTTTGTATTTGTGCATTTATTTGTTTTACATATGTCTTATTTGTGCTATTATTCTTACTTCATTTTATTAGTGTAATGGTTTTTAGTTCATTGAATAAAAGTTTTTTTTCAATTATATGTTTATTGTTTATACCAATCATGATATATACACTGAAACATACAATACCAAAAATAAACATTTGTTATATAAGTTAATTTTCAACTATATATTTGTTTGCATATGTTTTTTTAGTACTGGATCATACACTCTGGACATTTTTAACGCAGAAGCAAATACATGCATTGCAATGTGGCTAAGTGCATTACTCCAAGGCGTGGGAAGATTATAACTTTGAATATTTTGAAATGGTTTAATAAAGGCCATTACAAACAGTAGTGAAGAACAACTTAATAATATGAAAGTACACTTTTTTTTTATTTTTTATTTTAATATAATATACCTTCACTTACTCCTTATTTTTGTTGTTATTCTTACTTCATTTTGTTACTTCCATGGTTTGTAGTTCATTGAATAGAAGTTACTTTTCTATTATATGTTTATTGTTTATACTAGTGCTGATATATAGATGGAAACATACAGTAATACAAAAAAATAGATATTTGTTTCTATAAGTTAATTTTCAACTATATAGTTGTTTATATGTCTTAATTGTGTGATTATTATTACTTCATTTTGTTACTTTGATGGTTTTTAGTTCATTGAATAAAAGTTATTTTTCAATTGTGTTTATTGCTTATACTAACGCTGAAATATTTACAAAATATATACATTTGTTTACATTGACACATACACAAAATAGATATAAAAAAATGTTGCCTTAAACTAGAGGTTCTCTAGGAAGCTGCTCGTTGGCGTCGAACACGTTGAGGTCCCTGGTGTGGACGCCACTGCAGGTGCAGACAGCTGACGCAGTGCAGCATTGCCACCTGTTGCGCCGTGAGGTTGAGAGGCTGCGCCATGGCACCACTAGGTTTCAGCAAGTGGCACATATGAGCAGGAGCAGGAAGGGGAGCTGGGGCCGCAGGCAGACCATCCCAGAGGGCTTCTGCTTGGGTGTGGGGTATCAGATGACGTGGCGGCCTCGTGATGCCCTCTTTGGTAGCCCTCATAAAATGCGCTGTATGGCGGAGATGAGCTCCACCTTCAGCGCCATCCTCAGCTCAGGCCCCACATTTGCACAGTCGGCAGAAAGCTCCTCCAGGGCGTTAAGAAGTAGTACACCAGCCTGGGGTCACACAGAGGTCTTATGGCCCCTGTAGCCTTTGCCGAGCTGACTCTGCTTGTTGAAGCAACACCCCAGGACCCCACTTCCAGCCTTGTCCTCCTTCTGTGACTTCCTTTGTGGTGCAGGATCATCAATGGTGGAGGACCGGTCATCGGACGAGCAGGGGACTGGAGTGGCACTAACCAGCAGGATCACAAAGGGCAGGAACATCAAGGGCAGGACCATGGCCAGGAGGGTTGCTGCAAGCAACTGCAGCAGACGCAGACTGTAAAGAGATGGAACATGTATGAGAGAATGTAAATGTACTGTGAATGACAAGGTTGTAGTTCCATTAATTAAATAAACTGTGCATTAAAGTTTCAGTCACTGATTTACTAAACAGCGAAACAATAAAATAAGACATACCATCGGAAGTCCCAACACCTTGGGCTTTTTTGGCGGACAATGTGGGGCTTGAGGAAGTGGAAGATGTTCAGTATCCACTTCTCACGGTCCGTCAGTCGTCTGCTGGCCCCCCTGACCACTTTTTTTCGGCTGTGAGGCGTCCAAAGTGGGTCCTGAGGGAGGTGAACCAGGTCCGGAGTTCAGGGCCTGACACAGGAGGAGCCAGTGACCTCCCCTTCTCCTCAAATGCCCTGCACACCCTGGCCTTGTCCTTTATGCTGTCATGCCCTAGTTATATATAAATTCGGCCTCCTGCTCCAACCACTCCCCTACCAGCCTCTCATTTTCATCTGAGAGGATGACAGAGGGGTTCTTCTTTCGGCACGCGTTTCCAGTCCCAGGGGCGGTGCCGTCAGCAGAATTCATCGTTCCCGTCATCATAGGGCGGAGTCGGCGTCATCCAGGCCGGCATCCTCGTCGTTGAAGAGGCTATGGTCACTGGCCATGTCCTCGACCTCGTCAGCCTCTCCAAGGTTTATGACAACATCCTCCTCCATGGTGACTGCAGGGTGTCTGCAGCAGGTGGCTGCCACGTAGAGGCCGTCTCCGCTCTGACTGGGATGTTGAGGCTTGTAAGCCCCCTTCCGCTGTCTGTTGCTGCTAACTTTCGGCATTTTCTGCTGACGAAGGCACTGGAGGGGCGAGAAACGGTGTTGCTGCTGTCTGTCCGGAGAAGAACTGATGCCGCATCGGCGCCGCAAGCTGTTTATACACCCGACACAGCGTTGCCTCATCGTCTCAGGTCCTGGGGAGAGGCGCTGTTTACGTTACTGCCCGAACCTCGTGGGGACCCACGCGGTTCTTGGCGGAACTTACAGAACTGGGGAAAGCAGCGGGCCCACGCGTCATTGCCCCCGAAGGCGCAGACCACGCCACGGGATGCACCACGATTGGTGCGTGTGGAACCACGCAAAATGACGGATGACGTGAACAGACACGTATCTTTTGAACATGTCCGAAACGTACGTGGCTCCCCACGCATGCTGGGATTGTTCATTGCTCGACCTCCGACTCTGCCCGCATGTCCACGATCTTAAATACGCATTACTGGAACTTTTTTTTCGTAGTACTTACGTAAGCTGTTGCCAACTACCAGTTTCCATTCATGCGTGAACATGCGTGGGCTGATACGTGAATGTGTGAACGGGGCTTTAATCATTGCAGCCTTGAAAATGCGACTATAGCAATTGTCGTGAAACGTCGGCATAATAAACGTATTGTAATAATGGTGCCCTTCCCTTTGCCTTCGAGACTATATATATATATATTCCTTCCTTAATCTGTTAATAGCACCCTGTATATCCCTTTTAACTTTCTCTTCTTGAACATGTGACACTGCGGGAAACTTTAGTTTACACAGATACAAGGTTGTGAAGAAACTAAGTCTGGCTGGAGGCAGAATAGAGCCAGCGACGCGGATTAAGAGAAAGAACATCTGGACCTTGAATCATAAATAATGCGGGCGCACAGGGAAACGACACCAGCCCCATCTATCTATGGCTGAACTCCTAATCCTAAAGGAACAATCGGGAGAGACATTGCTGGATGCGAGCAAGACACATCTTCCATTTCCGCCTCCTTCAGAGAGCAATGCCTACCACGTGGTCCTATCTTCTAGGGACCCTTAATATTCTTATCAGTGAAGCCCTTAGCCCTTCCTCCGCTGCCATTACCCTCCCTGAAGCCGCCTCTTCCACAAGGTAACTTGAGCTGTTGCAAAGGTTCTTCCAGTCTGTCACACTGTTTTAATTCTCGTACTAAACTTCCTATTTCCATTTTTAAGTTCCAGTATTTCCATATCAACCTTGCCTTGTTAGGGCAGTGTTACATAAATGCCTGTGTTTAAATAATTACATAAAATCGTGTGTTCAAGGCTTCTTTGGCACCGTCTGTGCCCGCCTTGTCCTTTGCATATTTTATTGTGTCCTTACTGGCTTTTGATTCGTGAATCTCTCCGTTTACAGAGGGTTTGTTAGCTGTGAAAATCTCTCTTAATTGTGCCTTGTATCAGCATCGTCACACTGACGGATATACCTTCAAGTTTTCCCAATTATACAGTAATTGACCTCCCAGGCGTTGCCTGCTTGTTTAATCCATTTTATCTTCTGATAGTTCATGTCATGTAAATACACGTAATTTTAAACTTACCCTAACGTGTTTACTTACAAATACCTTGTGAGTAGAGTCCTCAGCTCAGATAAATTCCCCTTTTTCCTTATTTTTTAAAATTTCCCGAACCAACAGCAGTCAGATTTTATACAAAAATAGAGGTAAGTAATGAAATAATTCATTTAGAGTCTATAACTGGCTCATGATAAGCATTTCCCCAGGTTAAAAATATATATATATATATATATATATATATATATATATATATATATATATATATATATTATATATATATATATATATATATATATATATATATATATATATATATATATATATATATATATATATATATGTATATATGTATATGTATGTGTATATATATATACTTTTAAAACTCCTGAAGCAATCCATCTCGAGGTCAGATAATTATTGTTATTTAGGGTATGTAATATGTAAGGAATATCTTACACTGTGTTTAATTGTTGTATGCATCATTTTGCTACAGTAAATAGAGCAGGGTGTTTCGAAATTAGAGCCCCCTCTACAGCATAAACTAAAATTGATATGGACAAAAACTTAGTAATTCAGAACAGGTATTTATTTAAGTTTCTCTCTGAGTACTTAATATTTTGTGTGGCCTCCATCTGCCTGTACCACAGCCTGCATCCTTGAGGGGTATGATTTCAGCAAATCGCAAAAAAGCTGAGACTCAAACTCAATTTCCCTGACCACTTCGGCCACCTCTCTTTGCAGGTCGTGGAGACTTGGTATACCATCATAGTTCACCGTGCACTCTTCAACACGATCCTTTAAGATACTACTAATGTTTTCACATACATTAAGGTCAGGGGAGCTACCTGGAAATTCACTTGATGAGAAGAAATCGATACTACTGTTTCGAAGCAGCTCCTGTGTCTCAAAAGCCTTGAAACATGGTGCCTTATCATGCAAAAATGTGACTTCTTCAACAGATAACACATTTTCAGGATCTTTAAGGAAAGGAAATACTCCACCAGTAAGCACAGTTCCTTTGAAGTATTCTCCATTCCATGACTGTCCTTTTCTTTGATGATCCACATTGACCGTTTGGCTGTGAAACAGAGAAAAATTCTCAAACATTCAGGAAATTTCACAACTTGGCGATAGTGCACATCATCGCTGATATCATCCAACTTTGTAGCCCAAGTGATGTCATTTTTATGATTTGGCTTCCTGACTGTGTAAATGAAAATTCATCTGATGCGGCAACACTGAGAACGTCAGCTTCATCCCAGTCTTTAAGAAATGAACCACAAAACCATGCACGGTCTTCTCTCTGTTGCTGAGTGATGTTGAGCTTGCTGATAACATGAAATGGCTTGATACCTGATTTTTTCAACTCACAATATACAGCACTATAACTTCTCTTCTTTCCCCTTTCTGTTTCTAGTTCAAGCACCAATTTATGTAAAGACTTTCTTGGTCTACCCACTGCCTCAGCTATGATGTCTTTTGACTCCTGAGAAAGGACTTCAGGCCTTCCAAGATTCTCACTCTTTTCGTGATGACAGTCATGTGGATTTTTGTTCCAGTTTCTTTTAACACAGGATTCATCTCTTTTAATGTATTTAGCTATCCAGGAACGTGAAATGATGGATGTGCCAGCATTCCTGGCCTCTCTGAAGGTTATAGCCCGGATTCGGTTAATCCATCTGATTTCCTCCGAGTCGTTAGCTATGGCAGAATCTAACTCTGTCACTCAGTCTCAAAATACAAGATATGTAAAATGAAAAATAGCTTAACAGAAACTTAAAATAATGTACTTGGAGATACGCTATAGCAGAAAAATTCATAACTTTCCATTTGTTCTGTGGAGGGGGCCCTCTAATTATGAAACACCCAGTATACACACACACACACACACACACATACACACACACACACACATATATATATATATATATATATATATATATATATATATATATATATATATATATATATATATATATATATATATATATATATATTTAAATTTAGGTATCTTCGTTCAACAGTGGCTGATGATGGAAATTTGGATGTAGAAATAACATACAGAGTGCGGGTAGGATGGAAAAAGATGTCAGGTGTCTTGTGCGACCATAGAATCAATATAAAGTTATAGGGAGAGTGTATAAGACAGTAGTGAGACCAGCTTTGATGTGCGCAGCAGAAACATGGCCAGTAAAGAGCGTGCAAGAGAAGAAATTGGATGTGGTAGAGATAAAAATGCTCAGGTGGATGTGTGGAGTAACAAAAATGGACAGGATCAAAAATTAAAGAATAAGTGGAACTACTGAAGTCGTAGAGCTATCAAAGAAGGCCCAGGAAAGAAAACTGCAGTGTTGTGGCCATGTGATGAGAAGGGATGAGACATATGTAGGGAGGAGAGTGATGCAGATGGAGGTGCCTGGTGGGAGAGCAAGAGGAAGACCAAAGCAACGGTGGATGGATGTAGTTAGAGAAGATCTGATTGACAAACAATTGTTAGAGGATGATGTGTTTGACCGAGCCAGGTGGAGGAAAACTGTCTGAAACATCGACCCTACATAGAAGTGGGAAAAGATGCAGAGAAAGAAGAAGACATATGAAAGGTGGGGATTATTTCGTGTCTCCCACCGTGTCTCTAAGGTAACCCCCATTTCATGGAAGTCTGTTACACATGACTTTCAAAGTCATTTCTGTCTCTGTTCCGTTAAAACAACCACTTTTCCCATTGGTCATTTTAAATGCTTACTTAACCAGGAGCATATCTTCCCCAAACAATCATGGGTCCATTTGAAACATTCCTGGGGAAAACGGAACCCTCACTATAAGACCCCAATTATAGACACACAAAATCACATGAGATAAATTGTTAAATAATGTCAAAAGAGCAATCACCAAATAATAATGGTAACACTTGTAAAGGTTAGTAAGCTGAAAGTTCAACACTTACATTCTCCAGAAGGAATTCCAATTTCCTCCGGTCCCAACACACGTCCATCCACTAATGATTCTCACAAAGGAATGAAAAACTCTCCACCAGAGTCCTTGCACCTTAGCGATTCTGTAACAAATGTATGCACGTGTATTTCTGTTTCATGCCCGTGAATCCAATTATTTTCAGACCAAAAAGTTCCATGACTTAATAGTGGAAATCCCCATCATTGCCACATAATGCTGTATCTAAGTGCTCTGTGAATCATTTTTGGGCCATCGCTGTTCAATTGCTGATCTTGCTTCGTACTCATGTAGACCGAATCTCCCTAGTTTCCAAATGCTGAATCTCAAAAGTGATTGAAGTAAAGGCACGAATAAACAAAAACATACCCCCATTCCATGACCCCCTACACGGGCCACACTTATTCACTTCTACGGCACAGACTCACGATTAACAGCCATCACCTTAATTATGATAAAGCACCAAGGACACATAGGAGCACTAATTTGTGCTCCATTAATAGTTCAACACAGACCATGTAGGTTACCCCATCAAGGCCCATAATTCTACAGCCCGTGCTGATTATGTACGTGCTGCATAAAGATCCTTGCTGATGAGTTGTAGATCCTTTTGTGCAAATCAACGACTTGCGTAGGGACCACTGTGCATGCTCTATCCAAGCTGTGAACCCCTCCAGAAAAACCCAAGGCGACATGTCATGACGCAGCTTCGTCGGTCTACATCCCGGACTACCACAGCTGAAGACGTTTGTAATGGCACCCCCATGTGGGGTTTTTGGGATGGTCAATAGGAACAGTTCGTCAGAGTCACGTCATGAGTCAATTAAAAACTCTTAACCCCTGAAACTATATTCCTCATATCGAATGCTCAGTTATCCTAAACATATTTATAATGGACTAATGTACACCTGTCTCTATAATCAACAGCTACCGACTGAAACTTATCCCCTATTATATACAAAGTGTCTAGTCCCACTAACATCATCACACTATTATGACATATACCAGGAAAAAGGTCGTATAGTATAACTATGAAATGATTCCTTGTCACGCAGCAGAACCCTTATATTTAACCCACTGCCAGACAAAAATTTGTTCATCAAACCAAAATATCTATAAATCATTACTAATGATAACTATATTTGACTCCCATTTCTGAGCCCCTTTTATTAAAACTGATTCCAACACCCTAGAAGGCAACATATCTTCAGAAAAATGCTCTTCCAATGCTGCTACTACCACTTTTACCTGAGATCTGATTTCTCCCGACAACGATTCGGTCTCTATCTCAATATTTAAAATTGTAGCGCGCACTATAAGGAAAGCAATTGTCAAATCATCAAAATGCCACGCAATTCTACGGTACTAATACATAATTTTTAACTCCCAAAAGAGTGCAAAAGGAAAACCCGAAATGATGCAAATAAAAAAAAAAAAAAATAACTTGAATGATCCGAATGATACATAACTTCTGTGTTAAAAAACCCTGACGAATTACGCTAAATCCCCGCATCTGCGAGCATAAAAAAAGGAGAAAACAAACCATCAATAATTACTTTTAACCCCAACAGACGAAAACGAGAAAAAGGAAAAAACTAAACCATAATGAATGCCCCTGAAAAAAAACAAACATCCAACCTTATTAAGTTACTTTCTTGATCTTAGATATGTGTGTTAATCTAGTTATCCTCATATATTCATCCAGAACAACAAACCTATTTCCTTTCTTCTCTTGCATAACCCGAATTGGGCCTTCAAATTTGGGACCTAATTTATAATTTAGTTCATTCCTGACATTAATTTTCAAAAACACCTTATCCCCAGCTGCAATTCTTGTGCCGACTGAGTTCGAACTACTTCTCTCAACCATTTTTCGTGTCTTTGACTCAAGATTACTACTGAGACATGCATGTCTCTCTTTAATTGTAGCAACTAATGATCTAATTGTATCGTCACAACGAGAAGGTATGGGCAACAAATCAAATGCATCCTGAAGAACTGAGTACTTACTTTCTCGTAAATCTTGTCAATCTCCAAATGTGGACTGCCAAATTTACAGTGAACAATATCCAACAACACCGGGATTAATTCTCTGGGCACCACGATCTGTGTCATATCACCCTTATCCTCACTACTCCTCAACTCTTATTCAATTCTCCTCACTAACAAATGACCCTTTAACTCGAAACCTGCATATGGCAACTTATAACCCTTTCTCACAAATTCCCCTCTAAGAAATGCCTTTGCATCTGCTAAAGCCCCATCTTTGTCTTTTTTCTCCTCCAATAAACTAATATCCCAATGTACACGGTCACCAGTTACAGTACACACATGGTCACCCTCCGTGTCCACAAAATGCCAACTAAGAGCATCTGCTACCACATTATGTTTCCTTTCAATATACTTCAGCTTAGCATCAAAATCCCTAATTGTCAAAAACTACCTAGCCCTCTTAGGAAAAAGATTTAACTTATTAAAAAAATCCAATAACGGCTTATGATCTGTGGGAACTTCCACCTTAATACCCATTAACAACATCTTAAAATGAACCAGACTAGACACCTCGGCATATGCCTCTTTGTCAACTGTAACCATTAACCTTTCATTACTCCCCCACGTTTCAAACTTTCTACTGAAGAAGGCAATAGGATGGAATTTGCTCTCAAACTTCTGCATTAAGCAAGCACCTATCCCCTCTTGACTGGTATCTGTCACTAACGTGAATGGCAAAGAAAAATCTGGGAAGTGCAAAACTGGAGGACTCATTAAAACATCTTTGACTTTCTGAAAGGCTCTCTGCTGAGCCTCGCCTCATGAAAATTGTGCATCATCTCTCAATACATCTGTCGAAGGTGTCGACAACGTAGAAAACCCTTTCACAAACCGACAAAAAAGCCCCGTCATACCCATGAACAAGCACATCTGTTTCCTGTTTCTGGATGTAGGAAAATCTACGATGGCCCTGACTTTGTCATCGTTTACTGGAACACCTTTCGAAATGTCTCTTCAAGAAATCACACTTGGCTAGTTTAACTTTCAGACCTGCCATTCTAAGCCTCCTAAGGACTTCCCTAAGCACTTCTAAGTGTTCCTCTATAGAATCTGTAGCAATGAAGATATCGTCCATGTAGACGAAAACCTGTTTCCCCAATAACCCATGCAAGACTGTTTTCACTGGCCTCGTAAATTTCATAGGACTACCTGACAAACCAAAAGGCATTCGTGTGAATTCATGATGTCCCTTAGAGATGGAGAAGGCCGTCACTCTTCTACTCTCCTCACTAAATGGCACTTGTAAAAACTCTTGCATAAGATCAATTAAAGAATAAATATTCTTACCTCAATCTTCACAAATAAATCTGGCAGACACGCCACTGGATACCTATCAGGAATGGTCTTCTCATTTAATTTCCTAGAATCTACACATACACGGATTGAACCATCCTTCTTGAGTACTGCCAACAATGGGAAATTAAATGGTGATGAGCTAAGCCGAATTATACCTTCATACTCCCACTTATTAACTTCTTGCTCCACCTGCTCCCTAATCTTAAAAGGTATCCTATATGACGGGACATAAATAGGCCTTGCCCCTCCTTCTACCTCTATCCTGTATTCTAAAACATTTGTTAATAACAGTTTATCACCCTTTGGGGTTATAACATCAGAATATTCAACTAACAACTCACCTAGTCTCTCAGTATATTCTGTATAGTCTGCTTCACCTAAATGATTCCTATAAATCTCTCTTCTAACCTCCATTTCGGCCTCTGAAAATCCATTGTGCTCCCCTACTAATGTCACTGATTCAGTTTCATCACTCCATTCCTACAGATCTAAAATATAAGTATTCTTCTGATATCTCCTAACTGAACTATTGTAGTTTAACAATTCCACCCACGTAACACCATTATTTGACTCCTTATTTACTGAAACTATACTGACCACGCCTTCAAGTTTTTCACTACCTTCCACCACATACATCTGTTTGTTCACCTTTAGAGCTCTCACCTTCACTTTCACCATAGCAACCATATTTAGTTCTAAAATAATATCATCCGACAAAATGGCTTTATATGTTGGATACACTTGCGAGCACCCAACTATTTTTGATTAAGTGGACTGTCGTAAATACAGCCAGATAAATGGAATTGCATCTTCAAAAGGTTTCTCCATGGTTGTGCATGAGTTTACGTCTTAGAAATAGTAAAGTTCTTCTGGTAGGATTTAGACAAACTCCATAATGGGATTCTGTGTGACTATATTGTGAGATATTTGTACAACAGGGTAACAATGGGTCTACACAGGATGATTTCCCATTTTGATCTGTCTTAAAACTTCCACCCCACATCATAACAAGACCTATCATTTACACACACACGAACACACAATGACCTCGTTCCCAAGGATTCCTCACTGCCTACGTGACAGCTCTCAGCTCAGAACAAAAGAGGACGTTGACTTATGCTGACATACTGTTTTCCAAACAACACATGGATGCTTGCTGACATGTTCTGCTGACATGTGCGACTTGATGGACTAGATCTGTGATTCACAAACAACACCTCTCTCGTGCTCACACAGATATATATACTTTTTTCTAAGTCCACTTATATTACAATACGAATGGAACTACCGGTTCCATTTTATATCATGTCAGATCATGACATTTATATCCTCTTCCCCTCATCATTAGGATCAACATCTCCCCGTGATTGGTTATCTCCCACAATTTCTTTATTATCCTCACTCATAGAAATATTCCCCTCCATATCAACACCCACATATTGGACAAAAACCCCTGGTTCCTCAACTGATATGCCCCCTTCATCAGGATATATAGAAATCCTATTCTTTCTGCATGTGGGATGACCCAGTAAAATTCTATTCCCAAAATTAACACTTTTACTACCAAAATTGGTTCATTAATTAACTGGTTCCCCAGTGAAAAAGGGATATCTGCCACATCTACAACATTCAGTTTATGAGCCTGTACATCACACACTTTCTCCCCTGAATGCCTTAACTGATATTGGGAAAACATCAACTGATAAAAATCACAACCTACCAAACTGGCAGAAGCACCTGTATCTACAAAAATCAAAATACTAGACCCAGTTACAGTTCCCTTCACCACAGGCTTCAGTTCTCGTATATCTCCCAAATGCCCTATGTGACATGAACAGTTTACCTTTTCCCCTTTTGCTGTTTGGCCCTCCAGAAATCCTGTCTGTAACTAGACTTCCTTTGTTCTCCCTCCTGAGGAGCTTTTTTATGTCTACCACTAAAATTCTAAGGTACTGGCCTAACATTGCTTCCTTTGAGTGATAAACAAAGCTGCCAATTGTGTTGTGCACTCCAACAAGAAGCACTGTATTTAACCCAGCAAAACTTCTTGGTATGCCTCGGCCTATCGCAATTAAAACAGCGAAACTGTGGCTTTTGATCCATAGATTTCCCTATCCCTTTCCACTTTGGCACAAAAACTACTAGAAGCAAAATTAGATCTTCTATCACTCTCAACTTTACCGCAAAACCTACTGGCAGTAAAATTAGATTATCTCTGCAGGAAGACCCCCTGGCCTACCGACATGGCTTTCGGCATGCCATTGAAAAAGGTGCTATCTATCATCGGACATTTTGACATCTGCTTTCTAATCTGGGCAACAATCAATGCCTCATCAGATGTAGGTTCTATCTGACTATCAAAACTACTTATTACTGTGTCAGGGACGTCATTCAAGAGTCAAGAAAAATGCAACAACTCCTGAAAATTCTGTAAAGATATAGAGTCGCTGCAAACCCAGCTTGAACTTCTTAATTTCTCTACCAAATCCCCTGCAGCATCAAACAACTGGGAGTTAGAATCTACCATAGAGCTCTGCGCTTTCCTAATCTTATAGAACGCTCTCATATCGCGTACTAAATCCCCACACTCAACTCCCCTGTACACAGTTCTAAGAAATCCTTTGAGGTCCCCCCGAGTTTGACATTTACGAAACTTATGTCCAGCGCTAAGAAGCTTTTGGCTTCATTAAACGCTTCCATTTCATCCGTGCTTTTCTTCGAATTTAAGTGGTTCTGAACAGATTCAATAAAAATTTCAACTGGCTGATGCAAGTCACATTTACCAATCCCCCAAAAGGCTGAATTGATGAAGTGAAATTCGTGATTCTATGGGTTAAAGTTTTCTTATCCCCGTCGCCACCTGCCATTTTCAGTCATTTCTGTTGCTGGCTTCTACGTGAATGATAACTACTCCACAATCCTGTAAAAACCCTCTCCAACTGCAAACGCATATAATATAATAAAAAGAGACATACACAGCAATACAAAAACCAAAACATTATTGTCCCGTTATTCCAACAATATTCGCAAAACTCCAAGGGAGAAAACCATATCTTTATGCCCACGCGCAACAGGTGACGGCTATACAATATGTGGGCCAAGGGTTGAAACACACAAAGTCTCCTCAACGAAAGAAAGAAAGAATGAGGAAGAAGAAAAAAAAGAAAATTCCCTGAATTAAAATTCTCCCTCCAAATCCACAAGGAGAAAAAAACTGACTCCCTTTGTTTCATTAAAACAATGCGATAAGGGGGAAAATAGGAGAGCTCTTCATAAAGTCAGCCCATATAAATCACCTATTCCATCCCCATAATAATTCTATAAGAGAAAACAAAAGATAAATGAGAGATAACATGAATTTTAAAATGCACCGAAATGAAAAGTCAAAAGAGAAAAACTCACTCTTCTTTCCTTCGTATCCCAACATTGCCGTGAGATCGCGATCACCCCATCTAAATTGTAACCACACTTCACTTAAAAATACATAAAGACATAATCACATTGAAGACCGCAATAAAACCCGACACTCTTAATCAGCATTCCCCTAAGAGATTCGTTAATCACTCCTCCCTCATACACTAAAGCACACACCAAGGAAGACTGAAAACTGCTGATGCAATGAAAATTCCTTCTAACTGGCAGGATGCCAACTGCTCTGCATTTCACTCACACAACACCCTACGAAAAAAATGTATATATAAAATGTGTACCAACTCCTAATTATCTACCTAAATGCAAAACATACACCTGCACGCATTCCTTCGTCGGTGTGAGTTCTTAACCTCTTGGTAACGTAAATTAATTAATTTCTGCTGCCACTAAAAACTATTGTACTCCCCCGCCACTGGGGTATAGGGTCTTACCTGAAGCTCTGTTGGTATCTTGTCGTCGGCAACAGAGAAGTCTCTCTCTCTCTCTCTCTCTCTCTCTCTCTCTCTCTCTCTCTCTCTCTCTCTCTCTCTCATTTGCCTAACCTGACTAAAGGTGTATAAATCAAATCCTAAACTACAAAAATAGAGTAAGCTTGATAACAAAACATGCAAAATGAATTAAGAGGATAGATCCTAAACCCCTGGAGCATTACCCCAAAATAAAGAGAAAAATGATGCAAGTCACATATGAAGGATGGGGATTATTTCCTGTCTCCCAGCGTGTCTCTAAGGTAAGCCCCATTATATGGAAGTCTGTTACACATGACTTTCAAAGTCATTTCTGTCACTGTTAAAATGACCACTTTTCTCATCAACCATTTAATTAAAAATGCTTGCTTAACCAGAGCATATCTTCCCCAAACAATCATGGGTCCATTTGAAACATTCCTAGGGAAAACGGAACCATCACTAGAAGACCCCAGCTTATAGACACACAACAACACATGAGATAAATTGTTAAATAATATCAAAAGAGCAATCATCAAATAATAATGGTAACACTTGTACAGTTTAGTAAGTTAATAGTCCAACACCTACATCCTGCAGAGGGACTTCCAATTCCCTCTCTTCCCAACACACGTCCATGCACTAATGATTCTCACAAAGGAATGAAAAACTCTCCATCAGAGTCCTTGCACCTTAGTGATTCCATAACAAACGTATGCACTTATATTTCCGTTTCACGACCTTGAAAACGATTATATCCGGATCAAATCATTTTTGGGCCATCGGCCGCTCAATTGCTGATCTACCTTCATACTCGTGGACGGAATCTCCCTGGTTTCCATCCAGACGAACAAATGCTGAATCTCAAAAGTGACTGAACTCAGGGCGCTGAATAAAGAAACACATACCCCCACCTGCGAGGTCACTGAATACGACACGCGTTGGTTTGTTATGAATTATTCCCATATATATTTTATACCTATCTATCTATCTATCCATCTATCTATCTATCTATATATATACATACACACACACACACACACACACACACATATATATATATATATATATATATATATATATATATATAAATTATTCCATGTATACTTGGTACATATATATATATATATATATATATATATATATATATATATATATATATATATATATATATATATATATATATATATATATATATATACATATATATACATACATATATATATACATATATATATATATATATATATATATATATATATATATATATATATATATATATATATATATATATATATATATATATATATATATATATATATATATATATATATATATATATATATATACATATATGTATATATACATATATATATGTATATATATATACACATATATGTATATATACATATATATATACATATATGTATATATATATATATATATATATATATATATATTATATATATATATATATATATATATATATATATATATATATATATATATATATATATATATATATATATATATATATATATATATATATATATATATATATATATAAATTATTCAAATGTATACTTGTATATATATATATATATATATATATATATATATATATATATATATATATATATATATATATATATATATATATATTAAAAAATCACAGTAGATGCATGTGACTTCAGTGTATAAGCAAATGCCACAGGAAAATGACAGGCAGAAGTTCGGTACCAAGTGCTTTCATG
Source organism: Macrobrachium rosenbergii (assembly GCF_040412425.1). Classification (NCBI taxonomy): domain Eukaryota; kingdom Metazoa; phylum Arthropoda; class Malacostraca; order Decapoda; family Palaemonidae; genus Macrobrachium; species Macrobrachium rosenbergii. Next base: position 53,025,040 of record NC_089781.1, on the reverse strand, counting down.
TTTATTAACGCATCGTTTGGGCACAAATGAGACAGATAAAAAGGTTACAAAGTAAACAAAGAGAACAAGAATACCAGATGGTCAGTTGTCAAAGGGTAATAAACAAAAAGATAATCCGGGATCGAGCTGTCACAAACTGGAACCATAGACCAAACAACAAGAGATACGAAAGTTTAGGCTCACAAAATCCAAAAATTTGTATAACCTTGAATACCAGGTGGTTAATTGGTAGGGGGTATAAAACAAAAGATTAATCCACAGCAAATCCGGGATCACGCGGTCAAAAACTAAATCCATAAGAGAAACGGAATCTTACCCATTCACATTGCAGAAGCATGTACAAAAATGAATATTAATTTTGCATATATTTATCAACAACTTTTTAAATTGTAAAGTCATCAAGTTTAAACAAACCAAGACTTAAATTTAGAACACTTTCATTATTTGACTTGATAAAACAAGATTCAATGATATTCCTTTTAACTGTGTCGTTGCACGGGACTAAAGATCTTGCTTTACCCCAGTTAATAGGATGATCTAAATCTCTCATATGTACGAATAATGCATTCGTTATTTGGCCAGCTCTCACAGAATATTGATGTTGTTTGATTCGTTGTGAAAGTGATTTTCCAGTTTGTCCATAATATATTTTATCACACTTTTTACAAGGAATTTAATAGATGCAGCCAGAAACATCTTTAGGAGAATTTTTTTATTACTAAACTCTTAACATTAAAATTACTGAAAACAACAGTTATGTTGAAAAGCTTTAAAATTCTAGGAATTTGTAAAAACCTTTCATCATACGGTAATTTGAGAATATTATGCTTGCTGAATTCAAGTTTGTTATTAGTTTAATAAAATGTTTTCCTGGCTCTTTTCCATGCCACATCTACAAAGGTCCTTGGGTATTTAAGTTTCAAAGCAATATCATAAATAGTTTTGATCTCAGCATCAATGAACTGTGGGCTCCAAACACGGAAAGCCCTTGGTTTGTTTAAACTTGATGCCTTCATAATTAAGAATTTTGTTGATAAATATATGCAAAATTAATATTCATTTTTATACATGTTTCTGCAATGTGAATGGGTAAGATTCCATTTCTCTTATGGTTAAGTATATATATGGATTTAGTTTTTGACTGCGTGATCCTGGATTTGCCGAGGATTAATCTTTTGTTTTTTACCCCGTGGCAATTCACCATCTGGTATTCAAGGTTATACATGTTTTTGGATTTTGTAAGCCTAAACTTCCGTATCTCTTGTTGTTTGGTCTATGGTTTCAGTTTGTGACAGCTCGATCCCGGATTATCCT
>NC_089781.1:53018726-53021226 GCF_040412425.1 Macrobrachium rosenbergii | reverse complement strand
AAATTTTACGTCTGTGTTTTTCTTGTATCCCTCTTTGAGAGTTAAATTTACTTTGTGAATTCTGTGTCGCAACTGGTTCTTGTCTATTTCTTGGCACTGAGCCAGTCTGGAAAAAAGGATCCTAAATAAATAAAAACTAAATTTGTTTTGGGCTCTATGGTAAAATATGGAGTTCATTAAAATATATTTTTATATATATATAAATATATATATATATATATATATATATATATATATATATATATATATATATATATATATATATATATATATATATATATATATATATATATATATATATATATATATATATATATATATATATATATATATATATATATATATATATATATATATATATATATATTGTAAAGATTATTGTAAAAATACGCTATGAAAGCGCCCGCCTTTCCGCTTTGCTTGGCCGATAGATAGGCCTCTGTCTATTTTGAACCTGTGAGAGGTAGTGAATACTGGTTCAGGTTAGTTTTAACCAGTGAAAGTCAGGGTTTATAAGGGACGCTCAAAAGATTTAATCCTCGCCTGGGGCAGTAAACTGGCTTGCGCCGTTCTCTTTGTTACAGGAGAGTGACTGGGCAGGACATCAGCTGTTTTCTTTGATACAGACGCGTGACCCGGTCAGGTCATCGCCCCCGCCCCACCCCTGTCCAGAAGCAATACAAGGTCAGGGTGAGAGGAGTTCGCTCTTACATACAGCCACGAGTTTAAGCCAAGAGGTCACGCTTGCAGACCTTGCCCCCCGCCCTTCTTTCCCTCGTCGCCACGTGGAAGTTAACTGCCCTTTGCTCCGTACCCCCACCCACGTGGCCATCAAAGATCGCAAGTGGGGATTTGCAAGTCCCAAAGCGAGCGGAAACTCAACTGCGGCCTTTCATCATCACAAGGGCGCCCTTTTCCGCCCCCAACCTACGACTTGAAAGCAGTTCCTTGGTGAGGGAGGCCCTTTGTCGACGCACACACGTGGACCCTGGCAGAAGACGCCACTGGACGCCGACGTCAGCCTTACGCCTCTACAATGTGGTAAAGTACCTAGAACGAGTTGCTTAGGTACATTACTTCGCCCTTGTGCATTTATTAAACTTCTGGGCCTATAACTTGGTATTCCCTGATGTTTCTTGGTTCAATCCCGGCCAACGTGTTCACTGCCTTCTTACTCTGAGTCACAAGTAACACCTCGGGGAAGTCCTTGGCACCCTCAGCGCACACCCGAGTAATTCATTCCCCAAATTCCAGCACTAGATTTGTAACCTAGGTCCTCATATCGTTTCAGACGGACGATCGTAGCAGAATTCTCCTTGGTCCGTGTTCCTGGCATTCCCAAGCTCCCCCCCACCCCTTCGGGAGGACTTCTGCAGCAGCAATTTAACGTGTTTCAGTTCATTTTCCCTTTGATCTTGTGTGTTATGAGAATATACCTATTTTTGTATCCATGTGTTTCACACACTTCCCTTTGAGAAAGAGGCCTCCGCTCCTTGTACCACTCCTTTTAGTTTGTGTTTTTATATGTCCTGGTTATCTTGTAAGGCCATTTTAGAGTAAAGTAATAAATGTGGAGTCTTAAGAACCACCTGCACTAGGAAACATATAAATATATATATATATATATATATATATATATATATATATATATATATATATATATATATATATATATATATATAAATGTACTGGGTGTTTCGAAATTAGGGCCCCCCTCCACAGAACAAATGGAAAGTTATGAAGTTTTCTGCTATAGCCTATCTCCAAGTACATTATTTTAAGTTTCTATTAAGCTATTTTTCATTTTACATTTCTTGTATTTTCAGACTGAGTGACGGAGTTAGATACAGCTATGGCTAACGACTCGGAGGAAATCAGATGGACTGGCCGAATCCGGGGCTATAATCTTCAGAGAGGCCAGGGATGCTGGTGCATCCTTCATTTCACGTTCCTGGATAGCTAAATACATTAAAAGATGAATCCTTTGTTAAAAGAAACTGGGACAAAAATCCATATGACTGTCATCGCGAAAAGAGTGAGAATCTTGGAAGGCCTGAAGTCCTTTCTCAGAAGTCAAAAGACATCATAGCTGAGGCAGTGGGTAGACCAAGAAAGTCTTTACATAAATTGGTGCTTGAACTAGAAACAGAAAGGGGAAAGAAGAGAAGTTTTAGTGCTGTATATCGTGAGTTGAAAAAATCTGGTATCAAGCCATTTCATGTTATCAGCAAGCCCAACATCACTCAGCAACAGAGAGAAAACTGTGCATGGTTTTGTGGTTCATTTCTTAAAGGTTGTGATGAAGCTGACTTTCTCCATGTTGCCACATCAGATGAATTCTTCATTTACACAGTCAGGAAGCCAAATCATAAAAATGACATCATTTGGGCTGCAAAGTTGGATGATATCAACGATGATGTGTGCTATCGCCAAGTTGTGAAATTTCCTGAATGTTTGAGAATTTTTCTCTGTTTCACAGCCAAACAGTTAATGTGGATCA